>NW_015386803.1:399900-407439 GCF_001527695.2 Protobothrops mucrosquamatus
GGAAAAGATTATTTTAAAAGAAATCCAATTAAAGAGGAGAGTGGAAATTCCACCATTGAGGAATAATACCTGCCTAGAGCCAAACTTGCAACGTCTGTCTTGGGCAAGATCAAGTCAAAGACTGGAGTCTAAGGTCCAGGACGGGCGTGGCAACTTTGGCTGACTTGATCTGATTGGGCAGGAATACAGTCTACTACCCTAATGGTGGAGTCTCCATCTCAGTGCTGGAGAATGGGTGGTGGGCTGGTGGTGGGTAGCTTCAAGTCTATGTTCAGTCATGTGGATTAGCAAGTGGCTTTGAGTTAACACTACCTTGGTGACGAATTTAGATTGCTTAGAAAAACCATAACTGAACAATCTATGGCTTAATGTGATGTGTGAATCTAGTCAAACAACTCCCATCCAAGTTCATATAATACAAACTAAGCCTAAATCAGATAAACGGCAATGTGAGGGATTGCTTCTGAAGACTAAGCCATTTTATCTCTGCTCTAAATTATTTGCTCAAATAGTGCAGGCAAAACTGTATAAGCTTAGCATGAAACTGAGGTTGCCGGTTTAAAGATAATGCCATACACACTTTTTTGAGGATTAAAAAAAAAATACGTCAAGATAATATCCATGCACATTATTGCAATAAACAAATGTAATTGCACTCTGATGTTATTGAAATACTGATGCTACTTTCAAGCATTCTTGATAGAAAGCCAGCCTTTTTGCCCATTCAAACAGTAGTTATGATTCAAAGCAGACAGTACATTGTGTAACCACCCCAGTGATACTTTTTTACACAGCATTTGATAAACTCTGCCAGGGAAATTCAAAACAATCCATAGTTGTCTTTTCTATCTTGTATCTTTTATAACTGAAAAAAAGTATCCAGCTTGCATTTTAAAATGTTTTACAGACACATATTCTAAAGAGACTCTAGAGGAATATTCCCAAGATCTGCAAAATGCAATTCTACAAGCAAAAGATGATGGCTGTCATTTGGGTGCGCTGCAAGTTATTGCAGAATTGTGTTTATTCTGCAATAATTTGCAATGCGCCAAAATCCATTTTATGAATTCACTTTCTGAAAACAAATCAGAACATATTTTTAAGGCTGTTCTGAAGATCACTGGATGACTTTGGACCAATCACTATTTTTCAGCTAATATTTGCTCCATAAGATTGTAGTGAGGCAATGGACAGGAAGAAAAATACACAAATACACATACATACATTATACACACACACATAGGATTCTGATGGGCCTACAATGATAACATTGCTAACACAGCCAGGCACAATAACAAGGCCATCACTAACTTCTGTTAATTACCAGGGTCAGCAAAGAAAGGCAGGTTGCAGTGATAACTCCAAGAAATAGCAAGAGCTCCCACTAAATATTCCTCACTGTGCTACTGACTGCTTAATAACTCAAGTTTCAGTCACAGGATATTTGCACGGAGTTCATATAGCAATATTCTGTATCTCCTATCCTCTTCAACAGGGGTGTCAAATTCGCAACATCATGTGACGTTTCACGATGTATCACGACTTTTTTGCCATTTCCGGCAATGGGGTGGGCGTGGTTTTGCTATGATGCATCCGGCCTGCGGGCCGGCAGTTTAACACCCCTGTTTATTTTTTCTTTCTACCTTTCCCTCCACTCAACATTTCTTTTTCTGGAGTTGTCCCCACAATATTTGGAAGGGAGGGCACAATACAACATAGGAGGGACGCACATTTTTCATCCACCTAAGAAATATCTATATCATCAGGTCAAAGGCCCACCTTATCCAGCATTATATAGCTGCATTAGCATGATGAACCAAACCAAGTCATTTAAAGACACAGTATGCAATTTCAATATGAATCCTGGTTAAATGTGGTGTAAGTGGTTGATTACTTACCTTGTCTCAAGTTACCTGTGTCTCCAGTTTAGGACAAAAGGGCTAACTTAATATTCTTTATCCTTGGTCTCTGATATAAAAAACAGTTATGCCAATTGTTTGGTCAAGAATTTATTTACCCCTACCACCACAGTACTGCCATGAAACGGGAATGGTGAAATAAAAATTGGAAAAGGGTGAAACTTTTCTTCACCTTATCCATAGTTGTTTTAATATCTATCTATCTATCTACTTAGAATAGAATAGAGCTGGAAGGGACCTTGGAGGTCTTCTAGTCCAGGACCCTGCTCAAGCAGGAGAACCTACACCATTTCAGACAAGTGATTGTCTAGTCCAGTGTTTCTCAACCTTGACAATTTTAAGGCATGTGGACTTCAACTGCCAGAATTCCACAGCCAGCCATGCTGGCTGTGGAATTCTGGGAGTTGAAGTCCACATGCCTTAAAATTGTCAAGGTTGAGAAACACTGGAGTCTTTTCTTTAAAATCTCCCGTGATGGAGCACCCACAATTTCTGAAGGCAAGCTGTTCCACCTTTTAATTGTGCTCACTGTTAGGAAGTTTCTCCTTAATTGCAGGCTGCTTCTCTCTTTTATCAGTTTCCAACCATTGTTTCTTGTCCTGTCTTCTGGAACTTTGGAGAATAATTTGACACCCCCCCCTCTTCTTCTTTGTGGCTAAGAGGTCATTAAACGTTGCAAAGGCCCTCATGAAGCACCAAAACCAAATCAAATAAAGCAATAACAGTCCATCTGCCAGAGTGAAAAAATGCCTGCTCAAAATTATCCCCTTCCAACTATGGGGAAATAACAGGGATTAGTAATCTTGACTCAAATGACTAATTCACCTTTCTCCTCCACATCTCTGTTGGTTTGAGCCCCAAAAGGCATCTAGCATTATACCAGAGCTTTAAAACAAGAAGACCTTAATGCAAGCAGACAATTTTCTGGCTGGCTTGCATTACAGTATTTTTCTTCACATGTGAGAAAAACTGAATATTACTTGAAGGTTAATCTCACATATCCTCAGGAGTGAAGATAAATGCCAAGACATAGACAGTCATCACAAACATAACATGTAGACACTTCCTCTCTGGCATGCCCAAAAAAGGTTAAAACATCTTATATAGCAGAAAGGAAATGAGGAGGCAGAAGTTGATGCTAATTGAGAGGGAGGCACCCTCCTATATTATTACAGCATCTATCTGTGGAAAAAAAAATCACCCTCTAAATTGTATTGCATCATTCATCCATAAGACTTCCTACTGGTCTGATGCAGATAGTGACTGAATTTGCACACTGCAAGTCATCACAAATCTCAATGATTTACATTTGACTGGGCACAAATAATAAACACAAAATAAATGTTGCTTAAATTAGATTGTAAAGTCAATGTATGGTGCTAATTGAGAAATCATGATTAAATGAACTCATAATGAGCATTACTTTAGTGAAGGCATGAGGCTAAACCAGGGGTCTTCAAACTTGGCCCTTTTATGACTTGTGGACTTCAACTCCCAGAATTCCACAAGTCCATAAGTCATAAAAGGGCCAAGTCTGAAGACCCCTGGGCTTAAAAGAGAAAGCAGAAGTGTGTGAAAATTCACAATATGCATTCATTTTCTAATTACAGCTGGCTAGCTGTATACCCTTGGCTAGCAATGAGTAGTAGTAGTACGAGGAGGAGTAAGGTAGCATGCCATTTCAAGTTGAAGTATCAGTTCTGTCTAGATTTCTCTCGTTAATTTAATCTTTTTAAAAGTTTATTCTGAAATGTAATATTTGAAACCTCTTCGTTGGCTGCAGCACGCTTTCTAAAAGATGGTTACAGCTGCAAAAACAAAAGGCTCTTCATAGCATCAAGCCTTTTCCAGAGCCATTTATTGTTCCATGTTAGCAAAGGACACCAGACGAAGGAAAAGAGAAGAAGGAAAAGAGATTGCTGCTAAAGTCATATTTGTTTTAAAGTATTTTAAAACAAATGGGACATTTAAATGGGACATTTTCCTAATAGGGAAGGACAGTGTATCAAATGGCTGTAGCTATAGGTTTAGAGAGCCAGAATTAAAAGAGAGGGCAAATTTGTACCCATTAATACAAGGGCCTCTTTGTGCCATCAGATTCTTTATCAACCTCAAGAAATTAGAGCAAGCTGATGTTAGGCTGAGGTTGGTTGCATTATTATAAATGCTGACGAGAATGTCATATAAAGGAACTAATTAAGGCTGGACTTTCTACACAGGATCTACAGAGCTACGGATTCTATCACCTTTTCAATGCGGGCAATAGAGCTGTATAAACCTAACTGTATTTTTAAGGCTACACAGCAGCTTTCAGTACTATATATTTCTATACTGCTCACTACCGGGCATTTCTGCAAGCATTTCCCTAGTGCAGGGGTAGGCAACCTTGGCTCTTTTATGACTCGTGGACTTCAACTCCCAGAATTCCTGAGCCAGGAATTCTGGGAGTTGAAGTCCACAAGTCATAAAACAGCGAAGGTTGCCTACTCCTGCCCTAGTGGTTAGTTCTGTTCTTGTTTCCTTGAATCAGCCGAAAGCTTTACATTTGCTTTCTCCGTTTCTTGTCCCTATCTTGCCTGTACCGAATCTGTTCCAGCATGAGATACGCAAAACAACTGATCAGATGGGGAAAACATCTTCCAATCATGGCACTGACACAGGAATGGGGCAGGTCTGAGTGCAGGATCTAGTCCATTCCATCTAAACCCCTTCCTGTGCCCATTCTTCTATAGCAAAGGTCCCCAACCTTTTGGGCACCAGGGAACAGTTACGTGGAGAGAGGTTTTTCCGCATACTGGAGGGGGCATGGTTTTGTGTGCTGCCTGCATTCTGCTTGTTTGTGCAGACCGGTTGCTGGCAAGCCACAGCCCAGTACCGGTCCACGGACCGGGTGTTGGGGACCCCAGTTCTATAGTATATCCTGACTTAATCCTGAGCTGAATAAAGGTTGTGTTCTTGTTCCAAATAGATGAGGAGTCACAAAGGGAACTGAGATACAATGGCACAGCCACTTCTACTTGGATGGTCTTTCAACTTTTTTTTCCCATTCTTTCCATTGGCCACAAACACCAACTTCCATATTCTTCCATGTTTAGAATGGGAGGCAGTTTAGCATTAACGTCTGCCTTTTATGTTATTTCACAATTTCACCATTTTAGCTTTGGGCTAAACCAATAAGGGCTGCAAGTTAAAACACAATACTATGGCTAAGCAATCTTGCACAATTGCACAATGACTATCCACCACTGCGGTTCTTCAACACTATTTCGCCTTTTAGGAAGCAAGAACATTCTAGTGACAAATATGCCTTTGACCAAGCTAAAGAAAATTCCACATTGCCAGAGTCCAGACAAAAGAAGCCATGTCCAAAACGTGCTGTTCTAATTTACCTGCCTATTAGTCACTAGAGTTTCTATGTGTATGCTCCTTCAAGTTAGTCCTGATTCCTGGCAACTACATAGGACAAGTCTATGAAATCTTCTTGACAACATTTTTTGGAAGTGGTTTGCCATTGTCTTCTTACCTTCTGATTACCTTCCACATAATGAGCAGTGAAACAACCAATTATACATCCCTTGCAGCTGTTATTGGATGCTGTCAGCTGAAGGGGAAAGTACTTTAATGCATATAGATGTAACAATTGCAGACTATTTTACACATAGGCTGGGGATGATACGAAATTAATGTTATAGGTACATAATATTACAGAGCCTAGTTATATCTTTGTTAATCACAAACAGAAAAAAGCCAGTTGGCACTAAAAAAAACTTGCCTGAAATGGGTTGTCAGCATTAGGCAAAAGTTGACCACTACATAGGGGGAAAGCTTGGACACTATTTATCAATTCCCCTTCATTCCTGGAAGATGTTCACATCTTTAACAAAGTGTAGTTGGTGAAAAGCCATAATCTCATCTTCTCCACTTCTTGACGCCATTGTCCTGCAAGTCAAGCCAACCAACTTCATGCTAGTGAATCATCTGGGAAAAATTCCATGCTAATATGGACTAGCCACCTGTATCTGATTGAAAACTGGGGATGCCAAGATCTTGCAGGCAGACTAGAATTATGCCCTTTGAGATACTGGTTCCTTTTTATCAGTGTCAGCAAACCTAACACAATGTTAGTACTGTATAAAGTTTCTTGAAATAATTGGGCCAAATCATATGGTAAATGATATGCTTTTTCATTATAATAAAATAAGCATTCCACACAAAAGTATTTTGCAGTAATGGGTATACCTCAAGTGCAATATTTGAATCAAGCATCAAAATATCTGTTTTCTTAACTCTAGTAGGTAAAAGAAAAAAAACTGTGATATAGTTATAGACAAAAAACAGATAAAATCAAGGCCCGGGATTAAGGATATAATATAATTCCGCTATTGATTTATACGTAGTACATATTAACATACATTAAAAGCTACCTATGCTCCAAAACAGCAAAATGAAAAATGAAAAATTCGGAGAGTTGTAGCTATTCCATTTTATAACTGTATTTATAATATTTATATCCTGCTTCAATCCTAGATTCTAAGCGAAAATATACAGAAAAATCCAGTATATCATCTAATAACCAAAACACAATGATCAGTCATTAATCAATACTCCCATAAGTGGTGTGGTAGCCTAGAGGTAGAGCTCTTGCCTCACAGTTCGATCCTAGGTAGCAGCAGATATTTTTCTCTCTCTGGGTGCAAAGAGAAAATATCTGCTGTGAATTCTGCATAGGCATCAGGAAGGGCATCCGGCCATTTAAACATTCAGCTCCGTTCAGTTGCCCCTGACTCCACCCCGATGGAAGGGATTACAGAGTTGTTTTTAAAAAAATCAATACTCCAATGAAGTTATTTCCAAGTCAAGATTGTGAAACACAATCCAAGTGGTATGTCCTCCAAAAAATGGAGAATTGCTAAGAGGACCAGGACAATCAGTTGGAAGTTTATCCCAAATGTTCTCAACATCTGCTTATTCTAGTTCAACCTGAATGCCCTCCAAAATGTGGACTTCAGCTTCCAGAATCCCCAACTAGCATGATCATTGTTAAGATTTCGGTGAATTGAAGTCCATACATCAAAGGACACCCATATTATATCTATGGAGGAAAGGATCAGCTAGACCAAAAGTGTCAAACTGCCGGCCCACAGGCCGGATACATCATAGCGAAACCGTGCCTACCCCATTGCAGGCAATGGCAAAAAAGTTGTGATACGTCGCGACACCTCACATGACATTGCAAGTTTGACACCCCTGAGCTAGACCATGATAAACAATAGCTTCCACAAGGAAACTTGTGCTAAGTCTAGTCTTTTAAAGTCCATAGACCTAATGTCTCGACTTTCTCCATTCTATGCTTTTATTTCTCATTCACTGGCCTTCTTAACATGATGGCTGAGAAAACTGAACCTATGGAAAGACTACAGAGATAAATCAAAATAACTGGTCTTTATTACCTGATTACGACTTGGTACTTAAAGAAGACAAATTACAGAATTTTAAGAGAGGCAGCAAGCCCTCTGATCAAGTTCAGGTATTGGCGACTTCTCAGAAACCAATAATGATACCATGCCTAAAACTTTTCCATATAAATAATACTTCTGAAGTAATGTGAAGAAAAACAGTA
>NW_015386803.1:408044-464719 GCF_001527695.2 Protobothrops mucrosquamatus
AAGAATCAGCGCTTTAGAAGAAAAAATAGAGTTATTTTATTTTGGAGGGACAATCAGGAGGCAACTGAGCAAATGCACTTTTATGGGCAAATCTTGATGGGAGCTTTTTCAAGATAATATAACAAAGAAAAACAAAGTAAGATCCAACAACAAAAGGAAGAGTTTAAAACGGTTACCCATATATTCTAAAAAAGTGCCATAATAAATTATTTGAGGAAAGGGTCATAAAGTGGGAATGGAAGATAAAATTAGAACTACAGAAAAGTTAGAACCAATTGAGAAGAAGCCATATATTATTAATATATTAATATTAAAAATTAAGAGAAAGTACACAATAATTAACAAAAAAAACTGCCACTAATTATCCAAACAAAGGACCATATTTGGCAATTCTTTTATCCAGAGTTTGAAGGCTTGGAATTGATACAATAAAAAGCTGAAACAAAATGCTTTAAAAATACAGAAAGAACTCCCTTAGTTTCTCTCTATAAATGTAGGTCTCTTATATCTATAGCAAAATTGGGATAGTGGTTATGCAATATCCAGATTCTCCTTGATCCTTCAGCAGCTTTTGATGACATCTACCATGGTATCCTGGATCAACTGCAAGCATTAAATATATGAGGTACAGTGTTCTGGTCAGGGCTTTTTTTTGTCATAGAACGCCCAGAACGGAGTTCTGGCACCTTTTTTGGATGGAACCTTGTAGAGTAGGCAAGGCAAGTTGTATAACGTGTGTGAGTTCCGGCACCTTTTTTTTTTTTTTTTTTTTTTACAAAAAAAGCACTGGTTCTGGTGGTTCTCCTCTTTCTGTCAGGCTGGTTCCAGTAGAATTGACAAGAAGTGGCCTGAGGCCTCTCACTTGTGAAGTGCCATAAGGTTTGACATTTCACCCCTCCTTTTTAATACCTACATGAAGCTGCTGCAGAGGTCATCCATCCATATGCAATCAAATATCATCTATATACTGTGTAACATGGCCTACAGAATTGCTGAATTCTTGCTCCAATACCTGGAATCTATCAGGCTCTAGATCAGAGGTGTCAAATTCGCAACGTCATGTGACGTATCGTGACTTTTTTCCCACTGTCGGCAATGGGGTGGGCGCAGTTTTGGCATGATGCATCTGGCCCGTGGGCCGGCAGTTTGACACTCCTGCTCTAGATGGAGAAGAATAGATATAACCTAACCTTGAGAAGCCTTGTGTTTCTGGGCTTCTGATTCCCTGGTGCTAGGGACAGACCTGGAGCACAATTTAATGTTTCATCTGAACTCACAAGTCCATTTGGTAGCTGTGACCAGGATGACCTTTCTCAAAATTTGTCTTGTATGCCAATGGCACTGTTTTCTGGAGCAGGAATCCTTTCTCACTATCATCAATCCTTAGTCACCTTGCATGCGAACTGTTACATACACTTGGTTATTTGAAGGTCTATCACCTGCTCGCTGGAGGTTTGAATTGCTCTGACCCTCTCATCTTGAAAATGGTATAAAATATCTACTTCTTTTCCCAGGTCTTGGTACAGCAGGTGTCTTTGGGACGTTTTAACTAACATTATGCTATTTTAATTCCCAGTTTATTGCTTTCTATTATTTTATACTATATTGGATGTGTTTTTAACTGCATGCCTCCTAGAGTCGCTTTAGATTGGGAATCCTATAAATGTGAGTTGTAAACAAGTGCAATATTGTCAATTAAAACTACTGAATTTCTATAAATTATGTTGATACCTCTAGCTCCACATATTATGGACACCGGTATTTTATTCATTATAGCAAAGATGTAACAGGAATTCTAATAACTTTTATCTAGAGTTTCTTAATTACTACACTCACACGCTCTAAAGAGATCTGAATCTTTAAGTTTTATTTTGCTTGTTTAACTAGCATGTATGATTCAATTTTACAACATGCTTCTATAGATGGAGTTCAGAATATGCCCTGACAGGTGCCACAAAATACTTCAGATTAGTTTCACTGCCAGTGAAACTAATCATAACCAGGAACTTTATATCATAATACTTTAAACAGAACTAGATTCATTATAGTCATGCAATGAAAGTATCATTACATGTTTAGTCATCATGATTTTAAAACAGTGGATCAAAGAAAGTTGAACACAAATCAGAAAGCTTATTTGTGTATTTAAACTACTTTCAGAACATTGTTTAGCTAATAATAACAAAATAGAATCAAAAATAATCCTTTCATATTGTCTTACTGGGTAAAATAACTCAGTATTAAATGTCAATGATAATGTACTGCCAGAAAATATTGGAGTCCCTCAAAACACAACTGAATAGCATCCAAGTAAAATATTTTACTGTAGAGGATTATCACAAATGCCCATATGATGAGGCTTAATAAAATATAAGTGGCCATGTGTCTCAAAAAATGGGACTATGCCAGTCAATAGTGGGCAAAATGGCAAAAATAAGACATCCACATATGTTAATGTGTAACCATACCCTTACAAGTGAAAATGATATTGGAGTAATCTTCAATAAAAATATTTATTCATTCAGAGAAACTTTAAAAAAAAGATAGCATATCCATTTCCAGATTCAGGAAAGAATTTGGGAATATTTTAGTACATTTCACATCAATTTCACATACTTGGATTCACAGGCTGTTCACTCAAGCACACTGCTGAATTTCAATACCCACCAATCTAAGCTAGCATGACCAAAAAAAGTGAAGCTGTTCAGGGTTGCCGTTCATGCACAAAAACTCCATGCCTGTTGTTGTTGCAAATAATATACTGTTTGTTAAGAACAAATGATAAGGCATCACAGATTGGAGGGAAAATCTGGGCTTGGGTTTTTCACAGAAAATCAACTTTTTTTTTTAATCCCTTCACCTCCTAATTAGATGCAACACGGCTGTCTGTGTATCAATCTTGTCCTTCAGTTAGAGGAGCAGCTGCCCACACTCACATGTTGTATCTACCTACCAATCTGCTTCACTTCTTCAGTGTTTAGGATTCTTTGGAGGTGAGACAACCTGCAGGAAAATTGTTTTGGGTCTTATGGTGAACATTTGGAAGACGGCATTCATTTCAGTGAAGTACAGCTCAATACATGGAGAGCGACAGGTTGCCCATCTTCGGCTTAAAGAGTAAAAATACATGTTATACTTAACATGTGATGTACAGCAAACACTACTATTTGGGTACTGCACATTAAGTTCTTCTCCACCGTCTACTCATATATCCTGCTCTATTGGATCCTACCCTGAGAAGTATCTTAAACATTTCCTAAAAACAATGGACTCTTCTGAAGCTTCCATATGTGGAGTTACACCAGTTTTCCCTATGTCTTGAATTATGAAATGAACATTGTAAGCTTCTTGGGGCAGATTTTTTTTTCATTTTGCTTAATATTTGGCATATAAAGTCAAAAGGTGGTGCATATGTGCCAGCTGAGCAGCAGTACACCTTCAATCAAGCAGTTTCCACCGTAAAATAAGTACAGTATTCTCCTTTATGACCCAATTCTGTTGCACCTGGTAGATTAAGCATTTGGGATAGAATACACAGACTGCCAAATTAATAATTCGGCATGGAACATGACATTATACTGGCACTGCTGGCAGAAATGCCACCACAAATCAGGGTGTTAAGCTATCAAAGTCACTGTTCATGAATCTACTTAAGCACATACTCTACAGTACAGTATTTATGATGAACTCGTCTGGTCAGTACTTTGGATGAATTAGTTTGATTCATTGAAGGCCTGTGCCTCCCAGCTTCCAATTAAACCTTTTCAAAGCATATTGTAAAGTGAAGCAATGTCAATAAAAATAAACAAGCGGCAGAATAAAATAAAACCAATCATTAACACACCTGTCAGTTGAACAAACCATTGCTGTAGATCACAAAGAGGACATTTCAAAGAAGATAGGTGAGCTTTGCTGACAGTGGATTTGACCCCTTGAGATTAGAAACTCCAAACAAAATGAATTTTTAAAAAAAAAAAACCGCCAAGAGAAATAAAGCAACACAAGTCTCGCTCCAAAAGATTTGAGCAAATTAAATTGGTTTTGCATGGCAATTGTGGAGGATTGTCAGGAGCGAATAATCAGATCTACAAGTGAAAGGTTAACTAGCTACTTTATTGCTCATACCTATTTTGCAGAAATCGTCCCAGACTGGCTGTTTGCACTTGGGCCAGACTAGAAAAGGTTCCACAGCATTCAAGGAGGGGGCAGCGGGGAGTGTCACACCTTGCCTTCTTGTCCTTACATAGCAACTCCAGAATAATTTCACATTTGACTCCTCCTACTGGCTTGGTCAGTCTTTCTATGACAGGGATGAAATATATTAAAATATATTTCTCTCCCACTCACTGTGTATAGTAATCAAAGTGGTGGACTTAGAACATAAGGTTCTAATTTCATCCTCACGCATACAAGCTCGTTTTGGGTTAATGATTTTCTCTCAGTCCAACTGTCTCATTCATTCATTCATTCATTCATTCATTCAATCATTCATTCATTCTTCCTTCCTTCCTTCCTTCCTTCCTTCCTTCCTTCCTTCCTTCCTTCCTTCATTCATTCATTCATTCATATCTCACCTTTAAGATCTGTATAAATAACTCAAGAGGGTGAATTACATAATATTCCTTTCGCCTCCTATTTTCCCTACAACAACAATCCTGTAAGGTGGGTTGGGCTCAAAGTCACCCAAGTGGCTTTCATGCTTAAAGCAGAATTACAACTCACAGTCTCCTATTTTCTAGCCTGGTGCTTTAACCACCAGAACCAACTCTTGCTGTGGGGAAAATTTATAGGGGGGGGGGAATGTTATGAATATTGATTGCCAGTCCTGAAAGGAAATTGGAACGGAAATATAAAAAAAAAATGTGAAAAATTGATATACAATGATCACAACTTTGGAAAGAGCATTTCAGGTTTCAGTTCAATCCTATCAAGTCTGAGTTGCTTTGGGCTTTGGGGCCTACTGGTTCCAGAGACCTTTCATCTTATTTTTAACATTGTTAGTCAGCCAGAGGCATGCATTTGAGATGGAAGGACATATGAATCTAATAACTAAATAAACAAAGGCATTGTTATCAGCTGGAATGGTGATGACTCAATGCCAGTAATCAAATCACTCCAAAGAAGTTTTTCCTTAAGCTTTCTTTAAAATATCTTCATTGATAAGAAGTCCCAGGGCACTGAGCTATATAAAAACAAACTGTAGCTATATTGCCCATTCCATTATTGGGGGGGAACAAAATTCCATATTAGCGCAACTAATAAACAAAACAAATAGGGGAAAAAGCGGAAAACAGTGACCTCCTCCCTTGCATTTAATCCTAAACCTAAAATGAAATACAGAACATGTTCCAGAACAGATCTACACAACATATGGTCCTCCAATGTTTTTTGAGAATTCATTAAATTCATTGCCACTAAACCTTTCTGCACTGCCACATCCTTGAAGGACACATTGCCAAGCATCTCCAAAGTCTTCAGGCCTCTAATGGAATGTGTAGGTGACCTTGGAGGGTGAGGGAACAGATGCTGCCCAGGAAACAATCAGACAAGAGATGCAGGACCCCCCCCTCCCCGCTTTAACAGTCAAAAGAAGAAATTTAGGAAGGACCGGGCCTAATTGATCAAGTAGTTAAAAATGGTGCCAAGAAGTTTGTTCCTCCAGACTGCAAGATTCCGTCAATTTAGCCTTACCATAAAGTGGAATTAGCTCATCTAGTCATGTTTCCTTTCCGGTTTACCTAGGAGAGCTGAAAAGGCCTCACGGACACTTCCAGCTGCATCACTGCTGCCCCTTCATTAGCCACCAAATAGCTGATTAGCATGCTAGCTAATTTTTTTTTTGTTTTAGTTTTGAGATCTTGTTCTACCTTCTCAATTAGACTTTACCAGGTGCTGTGAACTTTTCCAGGTTGCACAAAATAGTCCAAGACTACTTTAAGAAAGGAACAAACAATGCTTGAGCATCCATTTTGGAAAATATAATATTTTCCTGTGACTGGCTTCAGATGTAGATTCCCCATCATTTAGAGAGGATTGGTTTAATTGGTTCTTTTTTTTCTCATAACACAAATATTTTTCTTAATTGAAATTTGACCATTTTCTTTACAATGTGGGGTGTTTTGTTTTTTTTGCATTTGCTCTATTTTCTTTCTATGTGCATTTTTTTCAAAATGAAAGTTGGGATTTAATCTAATTATTGAGGTGAAGATACTATTCTAACTAATTTAAGCATGAACTCTTGCTCTGCCATGCCTCTGAATAGTTAAGCAATTCATTTTAAGCATTTCTTTGACTAGTTATTGTGGCTAACTCTACTCAATCACATTCTACTAACCCTACTATAACACCATCACCTTAATCAATATCTTTACTGTTGCACTCCAAACAAAAATGAGATGCAAATATTGTTCATGTATTATAGCCCAGTTGCTACAAGGTTTAGTCTTCAAACTGCTATTTTATCCAAAGTGACTCTAAGTCTGAAATCCTGTTCACAGAACTTGATGGCAACACAGGGGGAGAAAGAGAACCATGACGGCGGTCACAGAATATAAGGAGGTTATGCTGCCATCAGCTCCCCTCCACAATGGTCATCAATAACCTTGGCTGTTTAAATTTGAAGAACTAGACATGGAGAGTCACAGTTGAAGAACTAGACATGGAGAGTCACAGTTAGTTTGCCCTCCACCTCTCCCAAAAAATATTAGGAGAAAACATTTTAATTTTCCAGAGAGTATTCTGTACCAGTTAAATACTCTCAATTCATGTTTTCCCCACATAAAATTATTGAAATTGACTACTTTAGAAAACTAATCTCAGCAAATACAGGACAACATATAGACTAGGTCCTATTCTAAAAGTCCTTATTGCTACAATACTTTATTAAGCCAACAGAACTATCACCAAAACCATTAATGATTTTTGAGATCTTAAGAAGTACAGATAAAGTGGTAGAGGAGACAAAAAAACTAAAAAATAACAATTCTGATTGCTTCAGAAAAAGGCTAACATGGTAAAACAAATAAATTAGGACAGATGCTATGAACAGTGATTCTAATCTATATCAACTATTGTTAAAAGAGAACCTCTGTTCTCTGTTGGATTACTCTGTAGAACTATTTCCCCCTTGAAATGATATTTGACAGTGAAGGAAATTGTGGATAAATTAAAAGTGATACTTACTGCAAATAGCACATCCACTGTATTTAACACTTAAGTCAACATTACCGTTTGCCTTCCAACTGTGGAAAACCCACTGTACTGAATAGTGCCAAAGTCAGCTAGAAAATTTATAACCAAAGATGTTGGAGCCCCTATATTCAGGCAAGGACATTTTTTAAAAAAAGTTTGATTGATCTGTACTAGAAATGAACAAGTAAATTAAGTATTTTTTTCTCATCTTTAAAATATGAACATGCTAATTTTTATTATTGTTTGCTTAAGGACTAAGCAAATACTGAAGGCTTACTTAAATGATAATTGCTTTCACAGAAACATTGCAACATACATAAAATATACTGTATATGTAATAAATTATCTCCTAGCATAAAAACATATGATAGTGTTACATAGATATCATACACCAAAGAATTCAACATAAGGCAACATTGTATACTCATTCCTTGCATCATTGAAAAGATATAAAGACTTAGCATCCCATTTGTTATCATATTCAAGAATTATGTAATATTCAGCATTGTACTGTTTATTCTGTAACTATTTAACAGTAGAGGAAGTACTTAACTTATGACTGTAATGCCCATTATGGGTCGTGAAGCTGGTTACCCTGTGACTAGACCCAGTTTTCTTACCTTTTTTGCCTCAGTTGTTAAGTGAGTACGACAGTCATAAAGCAAACACTGCAGTTCTCTATGGGGTATTTCTGCCCCAAACCGAAAGTAAACACTGGGTTTGGGCAAAAACATTGTAAATTTTGGTCACATGACCACTGGATACTTCAAATAACTGTAAATGAGGGCCATTAGTAGCTTTTGAGGGCTCCATCATAATTTTGAACGGTCGTTAAGCAACTGGTCACTAAGTAGAGGACAATCTGTAATGTTTTTCTTTTCAAGCATTTCATGTTCAAGGATGAACATACTGAAAAGAGAATAAGACCAACACAGCAACACACAGGCTCAGAAAGTGTAATTCCTTGCTACGGGCATAACCACAAAACTGGCTCTACTACATCCACATTAACTCGAACTTATTCTTAGAGATTCTAGCACCATGGGCTAGACTCAGGTCCCAAAAAAATCTCTCAGGATGCAATGAACCTTGTTTCAAGGGAAAATGAAGCAAAAAAAAAAACATGCACAGAAAATTCAGAGACAATAATGAATGCATAATAATAATGGCTAGATTCACGTACTACCATACAAACTACAGTGGTTGCTTTCACAAAACAAGTTAAACCAAACCATATTAGGTTCTAACTTAATATGTGAACAGAGGAAAAGATCAACATTTTAAAAAAATATAATACCCGTATTTCCCCCAAAATAAGACCGGGTCTTATATTAATTTTTGCTCCAAAAGACGCATTAGGGCTGATTTTCCAGCTAGGTCTTATTTTCGGGGAAATACGGTATTAAATGCATCCATCTGGCTGATGATCTTAACTGGAGCTTATTTTGGGGGTAGGGCTTATATTACGAGCATCCTGAAAAATCATGCTAGGGCTTATTTTTCGGTTAGGTCTTATTTTCGGGAAAACAGGCTAATAATACAGAAAGGGGTTGGACTAAAGAGAATGAACTAGTTGAAAAATTGGATCGAAGGAGAGCTAAAAGAACCAAAGAAGAGAAGAAAATTCAGAGTACTGTAAAATTATTTTTTATGATTCTCCAGTGAATGATAACTAACTACATTTGAGCTAATATTTTCAAAAAAGGAGTCGAGATTAATGAAACAAGCAAGAGTGACAAAAAAGATGAAATTCTAAACCAGTATTTCTCAACCTTGACAATTTTAAGGCATGTGGACTTCAACTCCCAGAATTCCACAGCCAGCATTGCTGGCTGTGGAAGTCCACATACCTTAAAATTGTCAAGGTTGAGAAACACTGTTCTAAACCAACCTCTCCCAGCTTTATATAGCCTTCTATATGTAGACTTCAACTTCCTTGATTCTTAATCCCTGCTGGCTGGGGAATTTTACAGATTGGGGCCTATACAGCTGAAATATATGCAACTGGAAAAAAGTGGCTTAGAGATGCCCTGGACAGATCAAAATGGCTTTTATGGTGACATGTCCTATTACATAAAAAAAAATCAGGCATAGTATAGTATGAGGTCATCTAGTAGCATGGGATATCCTGCAAAGAAGAGCAACTAAGATGATTAAACATCTGGAGACAAAAATATATGAAGAACTGTTGAAGGAATTGGGTATGGCTAGTCTAGACAAATAGCAATATTCCAGTATTTGAGGGGCTACCACAAAGAAGAGGGGGGGGGGTTAACTTATTTTCCAAAGCACCAAAAGGCAAGACAAGAAACAATGGATCAAGGAGAGAAGCAACCTGGAATTAAGGAAAAACTTCCTAACAGTGAGGACAATTAAAAAGTGGAACGGATTGCCTTCAGAAGTTGTAGATGCTTCATCACTGGAGGTTTTCAAGAAAAGACTGGACAGCCACCTGTCTGAAATGGTATAGGTATAGGGTCTCCTGCTTGAGCAGGGGATTGGACTAGAAAACCTCCAAGGTCCCTTTCAGCTCTATTCTGATTCTTGAGAAGATCACTAAAGCAGTACTTCTTTCCAAAGTGCATAGTTAAAACTATAGGAGTGCCACAAATCTGAATAGGGAATGATCGAGACCCTCAATGGTTACTAGTCATGATGGCTATACGTTAACTCAGAATTAGAGTTAGTACACTTCTGCAAGACTATAGTCCATCTATAGTGATCTAGTTGGTCTCGGTTATACTAAACATGACTGCTCCAATGCTGCATGGCTTCTTTTTCTTCTTTATTTTTTAATTAATCTAAAGTTAAGTAGGATAAAATGTTCCAGTTTATCCCTCTTTCAAAGAACTTCACCCCAGAAAATTGCTGAACAGGGGAAAAAAGCATGCTCACAATCTGTAGTATCTTCTTGCTCTAAAGTTGAGTGCTGAAATGGCCTCTTGAATCTTGAACACCATTTTTTTCCATACACAGACTCTGGGGAAATAGGTG
Source organism: Protobothrops mucrosquamatus (assembly GCF_001527695.2). Taxonomy (NCBI): domain Eukaryota; kingdom Metazoa; phylum Chordata; class Lepidosauria; order Squamata; family Viperidae; genus Protobothrops; species Protobothrops mucrosquamatus. The sequence goes on from NW_015386803.1 coordinate 418,230, forward strand.
GTCCCCATTTAGCCAAGGGCTATTTCCCAAGGCTATACTAAACAAAGAACAAAACAACAACAACCACACTGTTCTAGGAAAGTAGAAATAGTTTTTCAAGCCTTAAATTAGCTTAGAAAAATTTCTTCAATATCTCTGAAAAAGATTACTTTTTAATCTGAGATAAACAGCAAAGCTCATTCAACTTTACACAGCATTTCTGTCATCTTACTTCTACAGTTATATATACCAAGAAAGTGTCCAGAAAAGGCACTTGGCTTTTGTACACTTAGAAAGCACACAGCAGTTACAAGTGTGCAACTGACACTCAATGTACAATTACTGCTACATTGTTTCCTGGAAATAGGCCATTAATCTTTAACTCTTTACTTGTCCGTTCATGTCCATAAGAGAATTTTCATAGGTGTTGCCCATATGCATCCCTCATCAGTCCTGTAAAAGTTTACATTCTAGAACTTTATCCCTATTAACTCTTTTTTTTTCCTACTTGTCCCTTTTCTTACATCCAAACATTACTCTCTCCAATCCTTCAGTCTCCATTCTAGTCATTCCTAACTTTTATACATCCTTAAAAAAAGCCCATCCATTCAAAGCAGACCAGCCTTAGGAAGTCTAAGGATTCAAAATAGTAAGAGGCCATATTTTGCTGGACGTTCCTATGTACCATTTGCAGTTGATTTGGATTTCATTTGTTTTTCCCCCAGGGTCACAGACGAGCCACCAAAATAGGATTATTCTGAATTACAGTTTTAAGCAACTCTACTCAGCATGCCTAGTGGTGAGAGTTGTTGGACAATTTATTTTATTCATCTGGGGAACTACACTGAGCCAGATGGAATTAAAAAGTGAGCTTAGTATAAACCACCTTCATATGTTCCTATCCCCATCACAAAAATATTTGTCCATTCAAGGTAACACTGGATAGAAATGATGAACAAAGTTATTGTACATGATGTTACTTTGGCCTTGTGCTGTACTTGTCACTTTCTCTAGCATAAAAAGAGCCACAAAAATATAGCAAAATCCAGTAGCATAAAATCTCTTATCTTCTGTGACTTTTGATAGGCATGATATCTTGGAATAAAGACAAAACTTCCAGTGTGCATTTGTAGGAGGGATGTGTAGGAGGAATGACTGGGTGCCCTTGAGGCACTTCAAATTTTACAGTGTCACTTCTAGTCCCTGTTTAGCAAGGCTAATGCCATACGAGTTATGACAAGAATCAGCCACTTGAAGATACCACACCTCTGCCCCTAAACACATATTTTTCAAGTGGGATGAATTTGGCATTAAAGCCTTCAGGTGTTGCCAGGTAGAAGCAACATTTCCTATAAACAACAAGAAAAAAAAAGGAAAGGGGACTGTGATTCAGAAACAGAGATTCCTTGTGTTGTGCTGGGCATAACAAAACATTTTTTGTGCTCTTTCCACACTAGTTTAGCCTAATTTGTGGACAACACAAAAAGACAAAAACTACTGATTAGTTGCCAGCCTAAAGCACCATCTGTTGTTAAGACACAGCAGATAGCACAGCCCAGATGTGCTGTGTTCTTTAGAACAAATCAAGTTTCTTCAGCCAATTTTATTTCTTTTTATTGAAAGGAAACAAAACGAAAAAAAAAAAAAGCCAGCCAGCTCCACTTAAGAGATTCGAATAAGCAAATGTTCCTGTCATCTATTATAAATACTAATAAAGTCATTACATTATGGCAGTAGATTTTAAAAAATCACTGGCACTCCAGGATCTGCTCGCTTTTCTATGGTTTGGAAGAAGGTGGAAATATCAATGCTATATGAACGTTGATTCTTCTTAGCAATTTGACAGCACCCCTCCTGTCCAAAATTCCTATTATTAAAAGTCAGTGTCTCAGTCTTTTACTTGTCCTGCAATTTCTCCTTCCACAGCTAGGGTGGAGGAGGATTGTGGGGTGTCATGATTTGCACTTCATCAGCCTTCAGCTGGATTCTGTGAAAACTGATATTCTCTTTAAATTTTTACAGATGCTTTAAGTTTACTAGTTCATGATGGCACTATGCCAAAAGCTTTTCTGTACTAACTGTTTTGCTGGCATGTAAGCTGAATTCAAAATCCCAGTAAAAAAGTTTTGTCTTTATGGTGTGTGTTTCTGTAATTCTAACATAGCTAGCTGCATACTTGTAATAACACAAAAGTAGTTACAGAGCTCTGAGAGTACAAACCATTCACACATTTTCCAGAGATCCTTACAAACAGCCAATACAGCAGTCTAGCTTTGTTATATCCATAACACAGATAGGAAAGTACAGTTAATATATACTGCAGACTGTTGCTTGTTCCCCAATTCCATGAAGTGAGAGAGGCCAAAGCCAGCAGTTTTTCGTTTATGACCCCAGCCCTTAGGAACAGGCTGTTCCTTCTTTAACAGCATTCTGGAAGTTGGGAAAAGATGAAGGTTCCTGGAAGACAGTGGAAGATTTTTACTCACCACTGACTATTAATACAGTTGTTCCCGATTCCTATATTTATTGGATGGCAGGATAATGGTTCCACCAAGATTATTAGGATTAAGTTTACAATTTTAAACTTATAATTGTTACTGCCGCTTAACTGTATAATTCCTAAATGTGCTGTGAATGTTTAAAATTGCTGACTTTTTGTAAATTGCTAGCAGTTCATGGCAGATTTATTTGTTCTTTCATTAGTTTGTTTATTACATTTGTATATTACTAAATATACAAATGTAATAAACAAACAAATGAAAGAACAAATAAAGTTCTCTGAATCATGATAAATAAAGCTTAGAATGCATGCTAGCTCCTTCTTTTATTTGTCACCTTGGCTTGAAACCTGAAATATTTGGACAAGTTAAAATGTAGTTAAATGAAAAACTCCAAAGGAGAAAATCTCATCTCTGATATTCATTCCTGATGTTATAAATCACGGTGTATCCGGACTAGGTTCAAGTAAGGCACACTGTATACACAAGAACACCAAGAATTACTTTTTCATATTCTGCACAAAACAGTAATGAAGCCACCTGTGATATAAATTATTATCTCACAATACGATTTGTTATCCAGAGGAAAGATTGAATTAGCTAGTAACTCAAGGCTTCATCCAATTTTTGAGAAAATTATCTCCCAGAATGGCTCATCTCAGGGAACACAGACAGGCCCACTCAAGAAATTATATAGTTATCTGGGCACAATGCCAAGTCCAGAACCTGGAAAATGACACATAATTGCTATGGGTTCTCCTGGAACTTCCTGTCGCAATAAATGAGTAAGGTAAGTGACAACTTGCATATAGACTATTTTGATGTTACTGAGGCTGCCTTCTAGGAAGTTAGCCCAATCTGCAAACATTAGAAGTTACATAACAATAGCTAGGGCTTCAGCTTCCATTAAAGTCAGTGTACCAACTATATGCTTCTTGCTACTACTTTTATATCACACAGCATAATTGCTGTGTGATATAAAAGTAGCACACTCTAGGTGCAGTCTGACATGTCACCTTGTCTATAATCATTTTTCCCCCATGATATCTATTAGTTTGGAAGAGGTAGAGTTCATCAAGATCACATGAAGTGTTAGTACCGCTTTATATGTTTTGGTAAGACCACACTTGGAATACAGTTTTGGTCGCCATGATACAAAAAAGGCATTGAGACTCAAGAAAAGATGCAAAGAAGATCAACAGAGATTATTAGGGGACCTGACGCTAAAAAATAGGACGAAGGGTTTCAGGAACTGAGTATGTCTAGTATAGCAAAGGGAAAGACTAGGGGTGACATGATAGTCTTCCAATATTTAACAGGCTGTCACAGAGAGAGGATGGGATCAATCTATTTTCCAAAGGATCTAAGTGCAGGACAAGAAGTAACGAATGGAAACTTATCAAGGAGAGTTCCAACCTAGAAATAAGAAGAAATTTCCTGGCAGTAAGAACAATTAATCAGTGCTGCAGCTTGCCTCTATGAAGCTGTGAATGCTCCAATACTGGAAGCTTTTAAGAAGAGATTGGACCGCCATATGTCCGGAATAATACAGGTAGTCCTCAACTTATGACCACAAATAATAAAAAATTCTGTTGCTAAGTGAAACCGTTGTTAAATGTATTTTACCACCTTTTACAACCTTTCTTCCCAGAGTTAAGTGAATCACTGCATGGTTGTTAAGTGAATCCGGCTTCCCCATTGACTTTGCTTGTCAGAAGGTCACAAAGGTTGATCACATGACCTCAGGACACTGCAACTGTCCTAAATATGAGTCAGTTGCCAAGCGTCTGAATTTTGATCACATGACCACGGGGAAGCTGCAACCGTCACAAATATGGAAAACGGTTGTAAATCGCTTTTTTCAGTGCTGTTGTAACTTCAAACAGTCACTAAATGAACTGCCTTAAGTCAAGGACTACCTGTATATGGTCTCCTGCTTAAGCAGGGGCTTGGACTAGAACACCTCCAAGGTCCTTCCAACTCTGTTATTCGGTTATATTCTGTATTCATTTAGAATAAGTTGTATGATTTTCACTGATTCCCATTGCATAAGTTTTGGTTAACCGTATTTTGAGAATCCAGCCACTCCAAGCCATGATTTCTATGTGAATGTGTGAAAACTTAGCCACTGTGGCTTATTCAACAAACAAGAGGTAAGAAAATCATGACATAATGTGGTATGTGAATCCAGCTATAAAATTACTCCACTATTGCTTAACTGACTTAATGGAATTTTTGTTATTTCTTCTGCAAGATCTTTCAAATAACATGAAACTTCAACCTGCTTAGCAAGTTCACTCTTTTCTACATTCCCCCTTCCCAAACTTCATTCTCTGACTGCTTCTTCTTTGAAGAGTTTTCTAAAGTTTATAAAAGATAACACTGATTTATTCGTGGTGCTTTCATTATGTTACAGGCTAATGACAAGGGACAGACCCTTGATGAAACAGAACACATTCCAAGGTTTCCTTCCCTTGCTCGGTGCAGTAAATCCCCTGCAGCTGGAACTTGCTTACTGCCATACACGGATAATACATTTTTTTAAAGCGAGTCAGCAGTGACAAATGTAAACTGGATTGAGCAGTTCATTTTTCCTGCCCCAAATTTCCTTTCATAAAGTTGAGACTTGCTGTTTGAATGATGGATATTTATCTACTGGAAATACTAAACTTTGCATTGTATGGTTTCACTCTAAGTGACTAGAAGGCTTTAAAAGCTTTTTTTACTCTCAGACCTTATCAAAAAAAAAAAGGTCATCCTTTACACATAACATTTCACCATCGGGAAACCAATACTTCACTGGCTTATCACTACAATTCCAAAACTTCTGTTTATTTAGACACAGAGCACAAGCCATCATATAAACACAATTATGGCATGTGCTCCATGCAACCAAGTACTATCAGTGTGTCAATGAAAGCAACTGTTTCACATCATTCACAAAGATGTGATCATCATATAAACATATATACACTTACTTATGAGTAAGCCATAGAGTGATATTTACTTCTCAGTGAACCTAAATAAATAGAACTGGGTTATACACGCTAAGAAAAAAGTCCAACTAAAACTTCAGATATTTAGGATGATGTTTCATTGAATGCAATAGTGCTTAGCTTTATTGGAAAAAATGAAGATATACAAAATTGTACTCACCGTATCTTTTGGGGCACAATTTCTTATTCCGACTGTTCTGCAGGAAGGATTATGAATTATGGAAATTGCAGTTCAAAATGTCTGAAGGGAACACACTGTCACCTGATTTAAACAGGACTCTAATAAACCAAACATTTACTGAATACGACTTTCCTAGGAGGACACAAAAATTATATGGCAATGGTTTACAACAGTACTGTACCCAGAAATATCTTAGTTGATCCCAGGATAAGATAGTCTTATTATGCATGTCTAAATTATCAGATTAAATCATATACAGACAACCACAGCATACAGTTGCCCCTTAAGGCCACTATGTCAGCAAATATGGTATAGAAAACACTGCCAAAATGTGGTACTTAAGTCCACTACTATGCTATGTCTTTCTCTTACATAAAATTAGGCACCATTTGCACATGTGATAGTTTTTAGGATCATAGATCATGGACAGAAAGAAGTAGCCTCAAAGAGTGAATGTTTCAACCTACCCTAAATTATGGTGGTAGGATTCGATGATATGTACCATAAATCTAAATAAGCAAGCTATAATTAAACAAAACAAAGTCTTAATCACATGTAGCTAAATCCAATTTATTTAGCCTGCATTTTATTTCAAAATGTTAAATGAAATGTAACATAGCATAAAAATCCTTGTTCTAGACTGAATTAGTAAACATGATTCCAAAGATGCTATCCATTATTTTTGGGTACAACTAGTACATCGCTTATACTTTAATTGGGTTAACTGCAACCAAATTACATCAGGTAAAGCAACGTAACTTTAGAATTAACCTCAACTTTGTTGATTTGAATTCAGTCTTTGTATCTTACAAATTTACGCCTCTCACTTAAAAATTCACTCCAGTTCACAGTAGGTAATAAGCAGGAATGTAAAGAGACAGTGACAAGCTAAGGCTCTGTGAATTAAAATCAAGTCTAATTGTGTGACCTTTCGGGGTCCCCTCAGAGCTTATTTCAGATATTATTGGTGACTGGTTTCAGCATTACCCAGGCAAGCAGAACATTTATGAAAAGAGGAAAAAAAGAGTTTTAAAAAAACAACAAACCATTAAAAGAAAAGAAACAAAAAATAGCATGAAGACACTATAACAATTTTTACAATAACTCTTTATTTATAAAAATTATGTTGGATTGTATTTTTTTTGCAATTGGCTTTAATACATATAACAATGTTCTGTGATTGTTTAAACTGATGTTAGTGATTAAGTTGCCACTTGTACATAAACCCACAAACGTAACAAAAAAAATCAGTTAATATAGCCATATGGACTTTAAAATATCATGTATCAATCATGCCCATTGCTAAGACTGTGCATCAGACTATGTTATCCTTATGTTACTAATTTAGACCAAATAGTTTTGTTTATTCAAAACAATTGCACAATGCTTTCTTACCTAGTCAATGAAACTTATAGGAATGAAATGTCAGTAAAATTGCAAGTTAAATGCATACACACGCCACAATTAAATAGAACTAAATAATAGCACTCACTGGCTTCAAACTCCCTGCTTGCTTTGCAATGCTTGATCTGGCAAGCCAAAACCATATGAAAAAGCAATTCTTCTTCAAAGCTTAGAAAGGTATGATTGACCCTCCACTTGTTTGCTTGACCCATACTCTTCTTCACCTACAGCAGTGGTTCTCAACCTTTTTAATGCCGTGACCCCAACCGGTCGTAAGTCGAGAACTAAACCGGTCGTAAGTTGAGGACTAAACCGGTCGTAAGTCAAGGACTACCCAACCGGTCGTAAGTCGAGGACTTTCCCTGCCCGGGAGCGCTGCGCATGCGTGGTTCCGCCCCCTGCGCCGGCCGAGGTGTAGCTGGCAAGCGGCAGAGACGGAGCAGGCCGACCACCAGCTGGCCCAGCCCAAAGGAGGTACGGCACCCGCCGGAAAAGGGGAAAAAATGGCGGACAAAAAAAATGGCAGACAAAAAAAAATGGCGGACAGCCTTGCTTGGCAACCCCCGTGAAATGGTCGATCGACCCCAAATGGGGTCCCAACCCACAGGTTGAGAACCACTGACCTACAGTATTATAACATCTAAGAAAAAAGCATGGATCAGTTAGCTTCTGAAAGTGATTAATGTCTCACTGTGAGTCCCCACTTTCTTGATGTGATGCCATGCCTCTGGGCTGTTCTAGCTCTCAACTTGGTGCCCTTTCCCAAGATTCTAAAACTAAGGAGACTCATGCAATTGCTTTCTTCAGTGGCACTGAATATTCTGACGTACTCCATTGGGTTTCAATCTATTTCAATAGTTTCAGGTTTGAATATGGTACCTTTGCCATTCTATGTTGAGGCCTAGGAGAGCATGATCTAGTTATTTATATTCCCCAATGGACTTGCATAAGTTCTTTGTGTATAGGCTTCCCAAGAAGAACCAGTTATAGCTGAGTGGGGAGGACTGTTATCCTGCTCCTTGACATTTCTTCTACTTTTCTGAATCTGGATTTCTAGGACTCTTTTTGCATTTCCTGATAAGAATAGTAAAAACTGTTGAAAACAAATGAATGGGCAAAAGAGGCAAATGATTGCAGACACTGTTACTGGCAAGTATAAAGATATTCTCATATTTCCCTTTCTTTCTTTTATTTTTTTCCCAGTTACTCCTTTTCCACCAACTGCTTTTTCCTTCTTCAGCCCCACTTCTTCCAAGCACAGTTAGCCTTTCCTTTGAACCCAGCATCACCTTCTTTGCTTTTTATGTTCAAAGAAAAGAGAGAAATGCATGTGTGAACATGTGTGTGTGTTTATGTATCTCAGACTTGGCTTTGTCTTCCTTTCAGATAAATATGGTAGTTGATGTCTATTATCTTCATGTCTTCCTTATGAGCTTCTCAGTACACATCTGGTGAGTCATTATTACAGAAAAATCCTGAAGTAGGTAGGGCTTTGGACTGATCTAACACAGACCGTTCTATATTACAACGGATCACAAAGATCCTTCACTCAAAATAGAAGCAACAGAAATACTGGATTATCCTTCTCCAAGGAGAGGCAAATTCAGAATAAAGATGCATTGGCTCAACATGTTGAGGCAGTGGTGGCGAACCTATGGCACGGGTGCCAGAGGCGGCACTCAGAGTCCTCTCTGTGGGCATGTGCGCCGTCACCCCAGTCCTAAACCTTCAGCTGGGTTTTATAAAATCTTTTCGCTTTAGGCCTCTGCCGCCGTGTGCAAAAAAAAAAAAAAGGTTCAGTCAATCAGTCAATTTCAACTTCTCGCGGGGAAAAAAAAGATCTTGCAAAGTTGGAATTGATTGATTGAACTTTTTAGTCCCACCCAGTCTGCTGTTACCACCGCAGCCACGCCCACCCAATGGGCCACACCCACCCGGCACCTGACGATGCATAAATGTGTTTTGGGTTGCAGTTTGGGCACTCGGTCTCTAAAAGGTTCGCCATCACTACGCTAAGGCTACAACTTGGCAAACCAGAGCTAGCCGTGATGTACCAGTTGATATTCTGGTTGCCCATTCATTCAGTCACTTTCCTGTCCAGGTTATTCTTTAATCTTAAAAAATCAGTAAATTTAAAAAACTACAGGGCCTCACCAGGAGCAACATCACCATGCGTGGGATGATGGAAGACTGCCCGTCCCCCTTTTCCCATTAAAGTTATCAATATAGTTGCAGGGCATGAAAACAGAAATGAAAACTTCAGAAGCTGAATTAGCCCTGGAACCATTCCAGCTGCAACCATTCCAGTCTCCCTCCTAACTCTGTGTCCAATTACTGGAAACTATAGTGTAAGCCTAGCATACATGTTCAAATGATACAAGGTATCATAGTTACGATTAAAATAAAACTTGAAACCAAGCAGGAGTATGCTTAATGAACAACCTATAGTCTGGTTTCATACAACACACTAAACCTAAGCATGCTATGTGAACAAGATTTAATTGTAACAAATGAGAACCTCATAAACAACACATAAGTCACCTGTTTATAAAAGAGCATTCTCAGATTCAGAAGCACTCTCTCCTATCAAGGATCATACCCCGTCAATCCTAGGTAAAGGCTATGATTCTTTTCATAATTTTAGCCATAGGCACATTATTCACCAGAGTGCAGATCATAACATGAATTTATTTTTATAACCTTGCCCTCTGATTTTTTCTTACTAATGTAAACATAAGATTTGGTAAATTTTTATCATTCCTAATAGAGATTGGGTGTCTTCCCCCCCCCAACCCACCAAAGATATCATTTTTTTGACATGCAGCAAACAGTCCTTCTGAACTGTTTTAATAAACGTAGATCAAAGTAAAGTTGGATTTCTTTATTAATCAAATATTATTTCAAGTTAACAACCAGTGCTGTTTGTTAATCTACAATAAAACAGTTTAAGTAAACAAAGCAAGTGACTGTAGCAGGGCTAAAATATGCCTGGTTCTAAGACACTACAAATGCAAATATTTGTACTAATCCCACATCACCCAAAAAAGCATATAACACATTTTCAGTGTTTATATATCATACAAACTAGATTAAAACAAGGGGTGGAGTTTTGATTCAAGGCTGTGTTTAACTATGATTTTTTTTTTCCTAAAAAAAAAACCCAAAACACTTTTGCTCTTCCATATAATATCCAAAATGGATAAGGATGGAAGATATTCATTGGGAACTTTCAAGCATCTGAGTAGATAAGTACATGCATCCATAAATAAAAAGAGTTGAAGTTGCCAGAGACAGGACTTGTGTCTGAAATAAGCACTGCTTCTTTAAACTGAATGACCTGCTGCATTTTAAGTCGTCTTTAGCCAAAGAAAAGTTCTGAAGTGAAACCCTCAGGAGCAAAACATTTTCTACATGTGAAGTAAACTCTGTTGAAAGACAGCAGACTAGGGTCCTACCAGTAAAAACAGGAAAGTTTTCAGCCACTGACAGCTTTCACTACAGAGAGAAATGCACACACACACACACACACACAGACGAAACAATTTTTTTTTTAAAAAAAGAAACCCTTCTAAGTGTCATAGACTCACTTTATTAAACCATATGCTCATTGCCCTGTGAAGAAAGCGGGGTCACTAATTAGTTCATTCTGTGAAAGAAGCCCCTCGCTAGCTAGTTGACTTTTGTCCCCCGTTAGCTCCAGCTATTTCTGTCATGCAACTTGAAAATCACTGGAGGGAAGAAGATCGCCATAACAACCGCTGAAATGATCTTGTGGAATGCGTCTAGTGGCACTGGAATAACCTGAATATGTGCTCCAGATGTGTCGGCTGTCACGGAAAAAGTAAACAGATCTGATGGACAACGTATGACTGGATGGCCTCACGGTTGACTCTGGAGAGTTGGGACTGAGGGAGAGAAAGGAAAAAAGGAGGCGGTCAAGGGCCAGGCAGGAGTCACCCGGTGGACCTGTGCAGCCTGGCAAACGCAGAGCAAAGAGCACAGGGCTTGAATGTTTCATGGCTGTCCCTCCTTGAGAGGCCTCTTCTATGGGACTACAGCAGCCTCTGTTAATTTCCATCTGGCAAAGACTTTGTGAGCTTTGGGGAGCAAAGTGAAATATGAACTTCAGAGGAAGGGGAGGTAGGGGGAGAAAGTAAGAAAAAAAAGAAAGAAAGGTTCATGATACTCCCTTCCTGCAAGGTTTTGGGTCAGGATGTTTCTAAAGCATGCTGCATCCACATACGCAAACCTTCCCTCCACATGGAAGGGCTACACCGCCATCTCCCCAGAAGGCCATGTTATTTGACTTGGCCTCTTGGAGGAGAGATGAAAAACTCATTTTAAAAGCTCTGCCAATTTAACATGTTAAAATCAGAGAAAAGTATACATTCGCTAGGTGACCGGCTTGGTCTATTACTTTCAAATGTTGTTTGGTTAGACCTTCGTAAAAGTCACCCTTGTTCTTTAAAATGTGTTAGCTGGGTGGGAAAATCTGGATTTTCTTTAAATGTATTTATCTACTATTTAGCAGAAAAACATCTTCCTAAAATGGGTAACACTTTGAAGCTGAATGTATATAAAGGGAGGCACATCGCCCACCATGCTGAATACTGCCAAAATAACGTGGACATAGCAACTTTTTATATTTTGGGCCACGCATATGAATGCAAGAAAGGTTATCAATGCCTGGTAAGGTGTCATATACGGGCTGCGTGAGCTTCGTTTGACTTTGCTGGTCACAGGCTGTAGCAGCCTAGCATCTGCTGTGGACCCTCATGGGGCAGGGGAGAGGACCAGATTGTTAATTCCTAACTATGCATTCATGGCTTCTCTAAAACATTTTCTCGTTTTCATGTAACAATATAAACAGATTAGCCATATTCTCTGCTGCTGTGGTCAGGAACTGGAACAGATTAAGACAAATACAGTCTAGGAACATAAGGCTTTGGACATTCACAGATGTAATGAGCTTTTAAAAAAGAAGTTTTCCTTGTGATTTGGCATAACTGGGAATACTGCGTTATACTCCAATTATTATGCCAGGGTTAGTAGAATCTGGTGCCATTTTCAGTCCATTAGAGACAAGCTTCGTAAAGGAATAAATGCTTTAGGTTTTACATGGAATTTCTTTCTGCACAGTCACTGAGCTAGAAAACAGTAAGTGACAACCATTCCTGAGTAGCAGTTATACCGCAATATTCTTTCTGAATGACCAGCCACGTCCTTTATTGACCAATTACTTTCTTGGACTGGGGTGCTGATTCTTTGCTGCATATAGTACATGGAATAGAGTTGTTGTATAAAGTGCTCTTGACTCGTGGCCTTAAACAATATCTGCAAATTAAGGCACAAAACCCCTCTCTCTACTATTCAGTGGCTAAACAAGCCATTATTTAGCCACAATATGTCAAATAAGATACAAAGGATGGTTTTTAGGCATTGTATTCTAAGCCATAAATCATAGATTATGGACCACAATGAATGGATTTAGACAATATGGAAAACCTAACAAATCAGTCAACTGCTGCAGTTGTTAACTTATTTCTTACCAGCTACCATGGTTGTTATGACTTAGAGCAGTGATGGCAAACCTTTTAGAGACCGAGTGGCCAAACCACAACCCAAAACCCACTTATTTATCACAAAGTGCCAGGGCCGCATCAGCATTGTGGTGCCCTCAGGGGGGGCATGGGAGCCCCCCCTGAGGGCACCACAAGTGGCCGTGGCCCACTGGGAGCCCCCCCTGAGGGCACCACTGGGTGGCCGTGGCCCACTGGGTGGGCATGGCTGCAGTTGTCATGGCAGACTGGGTGGGCGTGGCTGGGGTGGGCATGGCCACCTCAATGTTGCTCATGTGGGGGATACCTGTGGGGTCTGGACAGGGTTGGGGGAGATCCAGGGGGTTTCTGGTGGGTGGGGCAGTGGGCAGAAGGCCCATCATAGATGGGGGGAGGCATGCAATCCTAGCTGTGACTGTGGGGTCATGGCGCCGATGGGGATCCGGCTTTCCCTGCTTGGGGTGGCCTTTGGCTTGCTGGGCGTGGGCATGCTCTACCACCTCTACTCAAGCTTGCTAACTGGCCACTTCGCTTGGGGTGGGGCTGCTGCTCCGGGCGGTGGCAGCGGTGGCCTAATGGACCTGCGCAAGCTGCTGGCAGCGGCGGCACGTGTCCCCACAAAGAGGGCTCTGAGTGCCGCCTCTGGCACGCGTGCCATAGGTTTGCCACCACTGACTTAGAGAAATAGTCTAACTTTGTAAACAAAAATCCTCTACTAATGGTTAATTCTTTTCAGTAAAATGGAAGCTAAAGGAGAGAACAATTTTCCCTTTTAAAATAAGTTTATTTTTAAATGATTGCTAAAAACCACAACTTCATCTGGTTCAACTTTATTTAATGGTAAGAAAATCAACAAACTAGAGCACATTCCATAAGCAAATTATATACCAGTAAAGTAGTTGATGATGAAGCAAACACACAGTTAAACTAATTTGGGAAGATGCAGTGAAGTCGTTATCCCCTGGTAGCAATATCAACGTGGTTGCCTTTTTCACAGTCATTTGTTCCTTTCTTTAAAAGAACATTAAACAGCTCAAAAAGTATTAAATATGTTTTAAAATTCATCTAGGCTGGTAAAAGAAAGTAGTTTTTTGATCATCATATGTTGACAAAGGGATAGCTGGGGTGATTTAAATAATTACTACAATATTCTCAATGTCAAATACATTATTCATTTTTCAAAAAGCACATTTTTTCCAAACTAACAAAAATGATTTTATATTTTGGCAATATCCAATTCTGTTGGATAAATAGGCATAAATATACACTGGTGATGTTATTTATTCATTTAGCAAGTTTATACGTTGCCTATCTCACTATCTAAATGACTCTGAGAAGTTTACATATAAAAAACATAATATCCATTAAAAATGGACAAGGTTAAAGAGACGGAGACGGCACCTTAAAACCCCCAATCACCCCCAGGATTGCACACCACTATTGGATCTTCATGCTATTTGACAAAACCAGGCTTAGCACTCTTCTAGAAGGCCAGATGTATTGGCCTTCCCCCTCAGGGGAAAATACATTCCAAATGGCAGAGGCAACAGCAGAAAAAAACTTTCTTCCTTGACCTCACCAGTTCAAATTCTTTAACTGACAAGGTCCATAACATCTTTCCTGCCTGATTGGGTGGGATGGGTCAATGTAACTGGAACAAGATGGTTTCTCGGGTAACCTGGACCCGTGCCATGCAGGCTTTTAAAGATGATAACCAACTTGAAGTGGACCTGGAAGAAAACTAGCACCCAATCCAGCTCACGAAGTAGAGGTGTTAAATGCGCAATCCAATGGCCACCCAGAACTGCCGTGTACTGCATTCTGTACCAGCTGCAGTTTCTGGATACTTTTCAAGGGTATCTCCATCTAGTGTTCATTGCAATAGTCCATGCAAGAGATGATTAGGGCATGAACGATTGAGAGAAGGGCCTCACAATCCAAGTATAACTGGTGCACAACATGAAGTTGAACAAATGCCCTCCTAACCATGATTGCCACCTACTCATCATTTCCTAAAGTGATATATTGCTGAAGACAGAAAACATGAAGCTGCAAACAGTTTGATTAGTTCAACAAGTCCCACTCGCACATGTCCAATTGTGGGTAATGCTTCATTTGTATAAGCACTAAAAACCTTAAATGATTCGCCATGTCAAGTCCAAATTCATGAGAGTAGAGTTCAGCTTGTGTTAAGCTGCTTCTCCTTGTTCTTTTTGTTCTGCACATTATTCACATTCCAAATGTACTGCATAAGATCCTCTCCGACTCACTGCATGGAGATAAATCTATATGTAATGTGGAAATGCCATGCACATTCTTGAAATTTAGCATCACAAGGTCCACTTTCCATTACATTATCTCAGCGATGAAAAGAATTGGGCAAAATCCCTATTTTTGCATACACTGATACTTCTTGCTCCAGTAATATTAGCTAGTCCTATGACAACAAAGATATGACAAGCCCCAAATGGAAAACATACATGATTTCAGAACACTTAAGTAGTATTCTAAGAATATCTTGAGAACAGATGCACTAACTGTGGAAAAAACGATGTCAGATTTCTTTATATCTCCCAGATTTGAATAACTGCAAACAGAGTAGCCTTCTACAGATAGGAGCCACTCTTGTATATCCAAACCAAATCACACACAAAAGAGTTGAATTTTCTTTTTTCTTCACAGAGATAAAATCTCCACAGATTTTAACCCTTTTTCATAAAATATAATTTGCAGGTAGAAAAACCAATCTGGATAATTAAATCAACCTACAAACCTACAAACTTCCAAAGATATTCTGACTCAGGTCGGTGCCTCAGATTGCTTCTGATTCACCAATATCTTAAAAGATGCAACAATTATCTATGTAAGTTTTATCCTGAGTACTGAAATCTGCATTCTTCTGAATGTAATTTTTTGGGATCCACTTTTTATTTTAAAAAAGCCCTACATCTTTAAACCTACATCTTTAATTTCCAAATACATCTTTTAATATGCAAGGTTCAGAAGATTATTTGCACTGGACATTTAGGTGGTATCAGCTATTGTTGTTTATTTGTCAGGCAATGTAATATCTCCTTATGATTCATTTTTCTCTTACTGGGATTAACCCATTTAGACAGGAACCATAGTATGCAATGGTGGAAATGTGATGATCATTTCCATGGGTTTGAGTTTGCTTTATTTTTGCACTAAAATTTTAAAATATTAAACTTCAATAGGAAGATGGATGCACTCAGTTACAGTAGTGATGGGTTTCTGTTGGAAGACTTGAAAGACCAGATTAGGGACAGATCAACATGAAGAAAATCTATCTATGTGGTCACTAATAGTCAGCACCAACTTGATGTCACATAGTCAATAAATCAAACGTCAATATGTTGAGATTAGTACAGTGCTTCATTTTTACTTATCTTTTTACCTTCTACGTTTATAATGGAAACATTTTCCTTTTGCAATCTACTTTAGATTGCAAAAGCAGTAATATAATGCAAGAGAAACCTGCATCTGGAAATAGCCTTATTCACTGATAGGTAAATGAACAAATCGTTAACTTATCTTTTTATATCTAATAACTTCTGACGCCATGCTTCTACAAATGTGACCCTCCAAAACTGTTACTGAAAATACTGGTTTGAGTAGGCTATACAGAATTATAAATCAGAGAACAAACAGCATACCCATTTTGTTGTGAATAAAGCTGATAAAAGAATTCCCTTTTCAGGTTTAGGATCTCTAGTGGAACTTTTTTATTTTTCAACACAATCATAAAACATAGTTTACTGTCTGATAAATGTATACATAACTGTAAGCTAAATAAATCAGCAAATGGAAAAATGTATGAATCATCAATAATATTACAGATTTATTTTTTTTACAATTATCTATATTTCAAGTAACTCACTACAGTACTACATGTCAGATAAGCAAGTATCCACGTTTTTCTCTTTTTAGTTTCTAGATACCTGTTAGGAGTGAAACAAAACTGAGTGTGTGTGTAACATTATGAACACAGCTGGACACTAGTCTCCAAATATTAAATATGAACAAGACATATTGTGGTCTTTAGTAGAACTGCAGAGCAAGTTGATCAGTTGAAAAAAACAGATGTTTTGTTATCTCCAAATTAGACACGGACTTCATTTCACACTGGGGAAGGGCTTCATTTTACCATCTATCATGCTTCTGGAATCTTTTCTTCACTCCAAAGCAGACAATAGTCATGTTACTGAAAACTATTTACTCCTAACTTGAATTTTCACTATGGTGTTGTAAGTCTGGCAAACATTTGTGGGAATGGAGCACAGTGGAAACAAGACTGTGTTGTGTAGCCGCTGAATGCTAGTGCAGTCCTTTTAATATGTAAATATAGAGAAAGTTGCAGGTTCTTCTAGGAGGCATTTTTTTATCAAATAACTCTTGAAATATAAGAATATAACACAAATATACAAGTGCATATTCAGTAACTTTGGCTTGGTCACTTACCCATCCCTCTGCTCCACCCTTGGGGCTTAGGGGAGGAATCTTTGATTCCTGTCATGTGAAAAACTAAGATTTTAAGCACAGTCAAATTATTTTATTTATTTACTACTAAACATTTACATGCTGCCTTTCAAAGTTTTGCAGAGTGGAAAAAGAGTTGTGTCTTTTTTAAACTATTCATGGCAAATAAGGATCTTTTACTACAACAAAAATCTAACTCAGGCTTTGAATATTGTTGATCATACAATAATTGTCAATGTAAGCCAGGATCAGATTGCAATTAGAAGAATCAAATTAGATAGCAGATAAGCTTCAGCAGTTAAGCAAACTGAATAACATTATGTGGAGATATCCATATGAAGAGATGTTAATACTTGAAGTGAGCTGTACTGTAGAACAGAATATAGTACAGATCCTAATAATATAACTGCCACCTATACGTTCTTCCTTATCCAAAGGTAAATATAGGGGCTATGGATCTATTACGGGCAAAAAAAATAAAACTATCTTGGTAAAAGAACACTTGGAATACTGCATCCAATTTTGGTCATCACAATATAAAAAAGATGTTGAGATTCTGAAAAGAGTGTAGAGGAGAGCAACAAAGATTATTAGGGGATTGGAGGCTAAAAGATATGAAGAACGACTGCAGGAACTGGGCATAGTTAGTCTAGTGAAGAGAAGGACCAGGGATGATATGATAGCTGGTTCCAGTATTTGAGGGCTGCCACAGACAGGAGGGGAGTCAATCTATTCTCAAAAGCTCCTGGAGGCAAGACAAGAAGCAATGGATGGAAACTAATCAAGTAGAGGAGCAACCTAGAAATAAGGTGAAATTTCCTGACAGTGAGAACTGAAGGCTTGCCTTCAGAAGTTGTGGGTACTCCATCACTGGAGGCTTTTAAGAAGAGACTGGACAGCTGTTTGTCTGAAATGGTATAAAGTCTCCTGCTTGACTTCCAAGGTGTCTTCTAACTCTGTTATTCTGTTAGGACTGAAAAGAGTTAAGAACTTTCCCACCAAGTTTATTTTGATTAGCCTCTATATTTCAACTGATGTGCAGGGGTATTATCTTAGTGTTTTACAGATTAATTATTTATATTATATTAGTTATGCAAGTGAAGATTTCTAAAGAGATTTTGCTATGTACTAGCATAGGCCCTCAGATGAGTTTTGATCAATTGCTCACAATACACTAGCTTTAATCATTAAAATCTATGATTTGCTTCAATCATATTTAGACCAAGCCATAGCGCCTTTGTTCACACACCAGTATGGCACAAACTATGGTTTACAATGTCTGGATTCACACATCCCAACAACTTCAAATCAAACAAACTAAATTATGGCCACAGGATAAGTCTTCTTATGATAAAATATGAAATCTCCTCTTCAAAAAGTGTCAGCTAGATCCTTGGTCTAGTTCTTTTCTCAACCACATGTATATCACATGTTTCTTCTTATAAAGCAGAAACCACCATGCTTTTCTTGGTTTTAAATCTGCTCCTGAACCTCATTGGAACAGAAAAAGGTGTTCTGATCTTAGGAGAAGTGAATCACTTTTTAAACTGCACTATTCCCCACTGTGAAATGGTGATTATAATTCTTTGAGAGCGTAACAGTCCTTTTCTCCATCAGAACCCTGTTGGTGGACTTGGAGATCCCTTTCCCAAATCAGAATATTTTGACCTTGAAATGTTTTTGCGCTTTGCTAATTTTGAAAAGTCAAACTGATTTTGTCTCGATGGCAATGCACTGTGTCTCTTGAAGAAATAAAACCAGCTCCCCAAAGTCTGTCATGCCATAATATAACCAAGAATCCGAAATTGAGATGGACTGTACAGTTAGGTTTGATTCTCTATTATTTGTGTTACTAGGATCAGGAAACAGTGTCCCCTACTTTCTCCCACACAGATGGATATTGTTGCTGTTTTCTCTTGAGGAGTACTACATCTATAAAAACTGTTTATCAGAACAAGTACTATTGTATACATCTCTATGTGCATTGAAATGTACTGGATTATTTCTAAATAAAAGATAAGCCAGGAACATAAAGTACTGTGTTAACCCTTTTCTTGTTCAACAGAATATTTTGGAACACTACAACATAAACACACTCGGGCTATCTTCTATATCTCAAAAGTTTCCAGCTACAAAATCAGATTCCTCCTCCTTTTTTTTTTTAAGGTAAATGATTTCAGTTAAATAATCTCTTCAGTGTGCAAACTGTTGTTCCAAAGATGCCTAAGAAAGATAAAGGCTTGTCCATTTTGTTCCACTCTCTTCATAACATGTTTGATCTTCTTTTACATTATATTCACATGGAAACTTCCTCTTTACAAAATACAAAACTAACATGCTTTCCTTGAACTACTTGTGTTACATTTCCTGTTGCTGTCCTAACATATCTCCTATTTTACCATGCAGAAGAATGTATGAATTAAATATGCAGGCAGCTTAATCTGCATTCAGGTCTGGACACCATATGTGCCCATTGGATATTCTACATTGGATTCAATAGGAATGGGACATCAATTTCACTAGAGGAAATAATCCATAGAATATTTATTCAAACACTCTCTCCTAGGCAATAGGAGCTGCCCACTGGAAGGACAGTGCTCAAACCCATTTCAACTAATTATGTAAAACAGAGAATTGCTCAACTGTCTTAGTATATATGCTAAGTATATATGCTTAGTATATATATGCTAAGTATATATGCTTAGTATATATGCTTTTTGGTATAGTATTCTTTTGCTCTATGAGTTCTATTAGGTCACGGGTGTCAAACTCGCCGTGTCACGTGACACATTGCGACGTATCTTGACTTTTTTTTTTGCATTGCTGGAGCTGGAGTGGGTGCAACATCTGTATGATGCAACCAGCCCCGCGGGCCGGCAGTTTGACACCCCTGTACTAGGTAATCAAAATGTTATACTTTTTTTATGTGTATATGTTTATATATTAAAATATATACTAAGACTGTTGAACAACTCTCTGTTTTACATAATTAGTAGAACAAAGACTAAATTCTTATTACTTTTGCTTCTGTGTATAAATCTCTCCTATGCCAACCACCTCCTTTTATCATTTTTTACTGCTACCATGGAAAGTTGATGTATAGGGTAATGGTGGTGAACCTATGGCACGGGTGCCAGAGGCGGCACTCAGAGCCCTCTCTGTGGGCACGCGCGCCATCACCCCAGTCCTAGGCCTTCAGCTGGGTTTTATAAAACCTTTTTGCTTTAGGCCTCCGCTGCCATGTGCAAAAAAAAAAAAGGTTCAATCAGACAATTTCAACTTCTCGCGGGAAAAATAAGATCTTGCAAAGTTGGAATTCATTGATTGAACTTTTTAGTCCCACCCAGTCTGCTGTTATCACCGCAGCCACGCCCACCCAATAGGCCATGCCAATGCATAAGTGGGTTTTGGGTTGCAGTTTGGGCACTCGGTCTCTAAAAGGTTTGCCATCACTGGTATAGGGCAAAGGCAGAAATAATGAAAAGACCACATTTGAAGTCTTTAAAAATTTGAGCTATCTATAAATGCCTGTCTAATGGCATTTATGCATGAAGATTGAGTTCACACATTATGTTTTATATGAACCTAACCATTATGGTTTACAGAAGGATTTAGAACTCCTTTCCTTTCTCAAGGAGAAGTATATTAATTTAATGACTCCAAGTCATGCAGGAGATACGACAGAAATTTGGGGCTGTGAAAGAGATGGTTCAAGAACAGTTTTTGAAATTTACTTAATAGTTAGTAGTTAGTAATTTAACTTTGTTTGAATAAAATAGAAAAAAGGAAGAGTTTTTGAAGTTCAATGAGTGCCCTTTAAAACCTCCCAAGAATCCACAAAGACAAGTTTACTTATTCCAGAGTCACTATGACAGGAATGGAGACTGGAACTTGCTGGCCACGGGTCACTCACTTCCAGTTTGTGGTTTAGCATGATGTACAAATCTAGTCAATGGTGGCCTATGCAATATGTTATGGTTAACAAAAGTATGGCATGAAGAAATCAATGTGGTGAACTTGGCAGCATCAGCACGAGTTCAAACTAAATAAGGAGGTTTTCTTGAAATGGGCGGAGGGGCTTACAATGAAAAAGTCTAAAAGCTTTAACTCAGAAATATTGGAACTGAGCATGGGAAGATAAAGGTAGAAAATGAGTTAGGACTAGCAATATTCTCTTGGTTCCAACCAAAGGATAGGAGAGGATACAAGTCAGTAAGAATGTAGGGTAAAGGAACTTCTAGCTTGTTTGAATGGCTTCACCTCTCCAGAATACCAAAGGACCTATCTGAAAAACATTCAGGACCTCTGTAAATGACCCAAGATAGGTTCTGTAGAACAGGATTAAGAGTAGAATAAATATGAAAGTGGGAACCCAGTAATTATCAGTCAGTGTGTCAAACATCAATCCATGGAAAATATTATAGCACTAATAAAGCAGACCAGATATGCATCCTGAAGACATGGCTGTAATTGAAAGAAACAAAATGACTTTATTAAAAGTAGATAATGTGAGGCCCTCATGAATAGGTAAAGCCAGTCTGATGGCTAAGGGAAATGCTGTGAATGTAACTTAAGAGTTCAGTAAAATTTGTGACAAAGTTCCATATGACACTCTTATTGACAGGCTGTTAAAACTATATAGTTTAGCTGGCACTACAGTAATGTGACTTGCTAACTATACATACAAAAGTCAGGATTGATGGCTTTAAGTCAAGTTGGAGGATTTGTCTTGAGGACAATATGTCTCAATATTTTTTATTAACGATCTATATTATCGAATTAATCCACTGCAGAGGATTCGGCTAGAAGTTCTTTGAGATCCTTTCCAGTTTTATGATTCTATGAATCTGGCAACTAAGCTGCCCATTGAAAAGGTGTTTGATCCAGAGCTATGCAACTAGTAGAGAGGAGAGACTGCTGTGTTTCGGGGTGGGGTGGGGAGTGTATATTTTTTTTCAACTTTTTAATACATTTTAATGGTTAATGATTAACACATTGCGCAAAGCCATAATGTGGTTTATTTGATTTTTGGATTGGTGCAATGAATATATCCAGATGTTTTATAAGCCATGATTTATTGTTTAATGATATGTGTGAAACCACTCACTGTGGCTTAATTAACCAACTATGTAAAAAAAACCAAGACATAATGCAATGAATGAACTCATATCTAGAGCTAGATAGGCTCCAAAAAATATAGTGAGCAAGACTAAGTCTTGTTCACTCACTCTCATCCTTATTCACTATCTGCTTTGTTAGATTTTTTTTTTTTAAAAAAATCACATATACAGTATATATATCTAAGTACCTAATAAGTGCACACATATCACTATGTGAAAAAAGGTTTTAAAATAAGTTTTAAATAATTATAAATAATTATTTAAAATAATATGTGCAAGTAGTGGAATTTAGAAAGGAACTTGGCTTTTTCTGCCATTGTCTCTGCTCAAGCCACTGAAAATACACACACACATATATATCTATTAGGAAGAGGGGAGAACTTGACAAAAACCCAGAATCTTCTGCCAATACATGTTCTTGTTGAATGTGGAGGTGCTACATGAAGCCATAAGCTACTTAAGTCACATGCTGATTTCAAAATATGGTGCCAAATAGTTATGTAAAACAGCCCCCATTACAGCACAATGAACCAATTAAGTCCAAAAATTTGCAACACAAAACTCTTTAGTTTCATAATTGGAGAGTCTTTTAATATTAGTTCATATTTAAATTGGAAATGAAAGTATGTATTTCCATATGAAGACATGGAGCCAAGTCAATAAGGTGTGGCGATTAAGGAGGAAACCCAGGTTAAAGGCCATCCTCGGCCATGGAAGCTCACACAGGCCAGTCACACTCCCATCCCAACGGGCTTCTTGGAGGCGGGGTGATTGGATTTTACAAATTTTAAGCTCTTGAACAACAGGGCAAAATATTAAATGAATATTAAACAATTTGAATACAATGATTCTTAAGTCAGATTCTGAAGCACATAAGTAGTAAAATGGTTAGGGCAGGGGTAGGCAACCTTGGCTCTTTTATGACTGGTGGAGCCATGCTGGCTCAGGAATTCTGGGAGTTGAAGTCCACGAGTCATAAAAGAGCCAAGGTTGCCTACCCCTGGGTTAGGGCATTGGATTAGCACTGGGAACACTTGAATGTGTTTTTCAAGGTTTTCGTATTTGCTCAACCAAGTGCTACTTTTTTCTTTACTACTGATTGTTGATTCTAAAAGGCAGAAGCTATCTACCACTTCAATATCTTCATTATCAATTACCTGACTTTAAGCCAGCCCATAAGTATCTTCAGGCTTCTGTGATCTCACACATGAGCTGGGTTTCAGACCTGACCTAATTTATTTACGTTTCAGTTTTTCAGAGAAATACAGCAACTCTTACAGTTTGTGAATAGCCTGCTTATCTATTTGCAGAAACCTTTGCCTCATTTGATCTCCTGCCTCCATTCAAGGCAAAAGGAAGGGGTCTTAAGCTTTACATCCCAGTAATTGCTGGGATACTTTTTTGTTGTTGTTCTTATATAGAACCATGCAAATGCATGCAATGTGAAATATGAATGTCGGTAAAGGAATTGGTATCTGTAGGAAGGGGCAAATGATTATGTTTGATGATTGCAACTACAAGTATGTAATACTTGCACTAGCTTAATGATGTTATCAATCATGTCATCATTTTAGCTTCATCAGTTTGTCTTAGACTTTGCTGGAAGAAGTGATGTAAGGGGTGTCAAACAACACACTTAGCTAAACATTGGATCTGGTAAGCATTGAGAGAAATGTTATTCCAGAACTTATGGTAGTTCAGCCTGGAGAGCAATCAAATGAGGTTGTTTAACTCCTTGTTTTCAGCATTATCAGCTCAGTGAAAGAGATGCCAAGCACAGTTCATCTTAAAACTCCTTTTAATGGAAACATTAGTACAAAAATGCTCTCAGCTACTTTTGGCTGAGTTCACGCTAAATAAAGTTTCATTTTAAACAAGCCATGTTTCCTTGAATAATGCTTGAGTTTACACAATACGTTAAACAATTAACTAGAATTTACAGACCATATGAACAGGATTCACACACAAACCACACTAGTAGTCAACAGCAAATATACTACATCATGATTTAGAAAAATATGTGAAGGATCAAGTCATGGTGAAGGACTGTCCAAAATATATAACTATTGTGGACACTGAATAAATGTTGACATTTCCGTCATTGAATGGATAATAATAATTGCTGTCAAATATTGAGGCCCTGATATATATGACTATAGATTGCATGTTGTTTAATACTCGTATCAAGGTAAGAGCAAAAAGAAAGTAAATTGTAAATGTATACAAGCGTATGTTATATGATTTGAGCATTTAAATCTTATAGTATTTTCTAGTTTGTAAGAAATATAATTAAAAATCTATGGCTATTTAATTGCAAAACTCTGCAGAAGCAGTGTTTCAGTTTTCTTCCTACATATTCCGTTTTTGCAGAACTGTGGCTTGTTCAAGATTATCTAGGAAAATAAACAATTTGAACTAAAATGTAACAATTCATGATTTACATAGGTTGGTTGATTTCTTGATTGATTGATTGATACATCATCTTGCTTTAGTGTGAAATAAATTTTAGATACTCCAATAGCACCAATGGTCTTGTTTAGGAGTTAGGGTGGGGGTAGAGCTACCATAGGCTTAACTGCTGCTAAATACACATAGTTTGAAACTTTTCTCTGGAATTGCAAAGAAAATTCACACACACACACACACACACACACACAGGTTTGTTGAGAAAAACTCACAGGATGATACACTTAAACTAATATCTGTTTACAATTTCAAGTTGCTGCATGGTGGAAAACTTGATTTCTGTAACATGTCCTCGAGATACAATCAAATGCTAAAACGTATCCTGCGGTAGGTCGAACTTTCCAATTACTAGAAGCAAGCACACAAGAGATATAATTACTTATGACACTGGGACAGGCATGCATGTTTCAACACACACAGGGTTCTGAACAATGTTTTTTGGCAGAATATGACAGAAGACTTTAAATGGAACTTTCAAAGACATAGTATACCGTGTTATAAAAATATACAAAGTTTTGAAGGTTTTTTTTTTATTATCCCACCAAATGATTTTAAAGGTATGAGCATATTATGTTTAAATATCTCTTTAAAGATTCAAGAAAGAAAAATATTTCCCTACAGCAGTAAATACAAGATACATGACAGATTACAGAGGGAAAAATAACTTTGAGCAGTTTCTTTTCCTTAGGCGAAAGGATATAATTTTCTCTTTTAAGATTGAATTATTTATTGTGAAGAACTTTCAATCAAAGTTAACTTTTTTTATGAATTTGGGAATAGGTCCTATGCGCATCACTGTATATCACTCCTACTGTAAAACAGTTGAATTACTATATATTATCAGTTGGGTGAAAAAGTATAGAAGTTGAGCCCAGGATTTTTTTTTTTAAAGGAGCATTCCAGTCAGCATGATTGGTTTTATTATATAGGTATATAAATTTAAGGAAAGAAACATATTCTTTCAATGGATCCTGTGACATTATGTATTGGTGAAGACCCTGGGAGACAGGGAAAAAAGATGCTGCCTAAGGCAGGGCTTTTCAACCAGTGGTACGGGTACCGCCTGTGGTACATTGGCACCTGGCAGGTGGTACGTGACCATCCTAGAAAAGTGGTAGCAGGGGAGGGAAATGAGCTGAACTGGTGGCAGCACTGCACAAGCCTGAGCAAGAGATGGCTGGAGCTGCAGGGCTGTCAGGGCTCAGTGGAAGCGCCAGGATCAGCACCGGTCTCCAGCTGGAGCTCGCACTGATCCTGGTGCTTCTGCTGAGCCCCGAAGAAGCACCAATCAGCTGAAAAACAGCACTGATCCTGGCACTTCTGTTGAGCCTAGAAGAAGCGCCGATCAGCTGGAATGTTGCAGCATCTCCAGGGCCTTGTGATTTACATTCAAATGCTTGGCAACTGATTCATATTTATGATGGTCACAGTGTCCCAGGGTCATGTGAAGTGACCAAAACCTGTTGCAACCACCCAGCAGACGGGGGGGAATAAAACCCAAACACCCCCCACCCCATCCCCGCTGCCACTCCTCAACAGAAATGCTCACAACAATGAAAACCTCGGACAGGAGGAAGAACACCGCCGGGTGGGCAGGCAGGCGTCTTGCTCGTCTGTGGCTTGGGGTGCACTTTTTTCAGTGCCATTGTAACTTCGAACAGTCACTAAGCAAACTGTTGTAAGTCAAGGACTACCTGTACTTTATCACTTTTTTTTGGTCATAAAGTTTTTTCACACCTTGCTGGTGGTACTCGGATGTTGCCATATCCTAAAAGTGGTACAATGGGTGAAAAAGTTGAAAAGCCCTGACCTAAGGAACCATCAGATAAAAGACTGCATAGCCTGCAGCTGAATAATGGATGGGACAGGATGCTCAGAAGGGACCCTCCCTAATTTTTCAGGCTGTAAATGTGACAAGAGGGAGAATTGTACTTTCAAACTTGCAAGATTCTATTACCGTAGCTTTACAATAAAATAGAATAGCTTATCTGGTCATGTTTCATGTCTGGTCTACCTGGTAAGGCTGACTTATTTTTATAATATTGGACAAAAATATGATTTTTTGATTATCATACATGACTATCATATATATAATATGAGAATGAAATCATACAAATGTACCATATATTTACCAATTTTATTTACTTGCTTATTTATTTATTTAATTTAATACAAGTTTACCTGCCACAATCAAATGAAGACTGGAGGCTAAACATATAAGGAATGGCTGCTGGAATTGGGTATGTCTAGTTTAATGAAGAGAAGGACGAGGGGGGACATGATAGCAGTGTTCTAATATCTCAGGGGCTATCACAAAGAAGAGGGAGTCAAGCTATTCTCCAAAGCGCCTGAGGGCAGGACAAGAAGCAACGGATAGAAACTAATCAAGGAGAGAAGCAACCTAGAACTAAGGAGAAATTTCCTGACAGTTAGAACAATTAACCAGTGGAACAACCTACCTCCAGAAGCGGTGAATGCTCCAACACTGGAAGTTTTTAAGAAGAGAATGGACAGCCATTTGTCAGAAATGGTATGGGGTTTCCTGCCTGAGCAGGAGGTTGGACTAGATGACCTCCAAGGTCCCTTCCAACTTTTTTATTATTATTAAATGACTCTTGACAGTTGCAATAATATAATATTTCCCGGATACACAGTATATCAATATCCAAGTATAAACTGGGTTCACACATCTTGTTAGGGATTATTTCTATAATTGTAATTTATTGAACAACAAAAAATCAGCTGGATTCACACAGTACACTAACCTATAATGAATGGTTTACAAAACACAATGGCTAATTTCACACATTATGTTAATGTAAAATCAAATATGTCATATAATAGCTCGGTGCAATGTATCACAGATGCTTCACTTCCTTGAACACCAACAAAATTTATTGGAAAAGTGACGGTCAAAATATTCTTTCCTATTGAAGCTGAGGTTACTGGAGACATATTTTGTAACAACTGTTTTATGTACAAATATACAAGAATATATGGATATAGTGTAACTGCATAATCCTCCTAAATCAAATGCCCCAAATCAGAAGACAGGAAAAAACTAGCCTGAGATGCTTTAGGAGAATGCCTCAAATAGTGGTTTTTTTTTCCAAACAACACTGTGCCATGTTGAAAAAACAGAAAACCCTACTAAACATTCAACCAGCTATATCCTAAACAATTAAATTCCATAAAAAGACTGAACATCTTCATTCATCACTAAGCAATCTACTTGGAATCACCTGATCAAGATTCTTAATAACCAAATATTGTATGATCAGAATGTTATAGACAACAATATTTGAAAGAAAATTATTCTTTAGAAGCAAATCTACACTGTTAATATAGTGCCAAAAACTTTCAACTGTAACTCTAATCAATTCAAAAGTGACAAATTCTCAGCTGTCTTAAAACATTCAAATAAAGCAGGCTTTTGTCCCACCGTTATGGTGGCTATTATCCTAGATCGGGCCTGGTGGTTCATTCTACAAAATAAAATAACAAAACACTGTTATTAGAGGATAACTACTTTTACTATTACTTCTATTTATTTAAAGCTCACATTGACAATAATAGCTTTGATTGCAAAGATGTCTAAAGTTCAGAATGAAACGATATATTAAATATCCAACAGTGCCAAGAACACTTAATGTTGTGTGAGAATGTGGAGAACAAGGGCTCCAAAGCATTGTTAGTATCAGAGGAAAGTGGAGGCAAGGTATATATCAGGAAAAAAAAGAAATAAAATTCAGTACCTACTTCACTATTTTATTCGCTACCTTTGAGCTCAAGTTACCAAAAAAGTTTCTTTATGGTAACAAATGTGTCCACATAATGGTTCCATGCTTTTCTCCATGCAGATTATTTCCGTACATTATTGTATTTAGACTCAGCACCAAAATTTTAGCTAAAGCTTTTCTGGCATAAACATTCCCTCTGAAAAGCAAGAAAAAATAATCCCAATGGAAAAGTTCCCAAAGCCCTCTTCCCGAATCTCTTCTCATAATTTTATAATTATTCTAGAACCAAGGGAAATGTAATTGTTTATTATAGTAGTCTATGCACCGCTTTTCTAATTAAAAAAAGTATTTGACATTCTGCAAAAGGCAGACCAGAAAAGTATACTAAAATGTACAGTTAATATTAACAAGGAATCTTATACTTTAATTATGACAGGGGGAAAGACATGTTAGTGCTGCTATAACCACGAATCTGCCTAGTATAGGAAAAGAAAGCAGATTACTCAGGGAAGAAAATAGCAAAAAAATGGTAGCTACTCCTGAGCATCTTCAGAAAACTCATCATGGTTCATCAGTTAGGGACAATATTGACCCTCCCACAGTATATTCCATTAAACACATACTAATGACAATATTGCAAAACATATAACAAAACTGTATCTCCGTTTCTTTTTTTTTTCAATCTCTAGGCCAATGATGGTGAACCTTTTAGAGACCAAGTGCCCAAAAACTGGCCCCGCCTTCACTCTACTCCCTGCCCCGCCCCCACCCTGCCTGCCCGCAGGGCCACTCACCGCTTCCAGGGCCCGCCGCAGATCACCCAGGCAGCCCAGCAGCACCATGGTGGCCACGCCCTCTGCCCACGCCCCACAGCATCAACTGTGCATGATGGGGCATGAGGGCAGAGTCTTTTCTACACTGCCTGGCTGCCATGTCCTTGGCTTTGCTGCTCTGCATGGGCCACGCTCTGGGGCTACTCTCCTCCAGGGGGGCTGCTGGGGAAGAGGGAGCCGTGGGTGGAGGCGAGGCTGGGGCAACGGCAAATGTGCCCACAGAGAGGGCTCCGAGTGCCGCCTCCGGCATGTGTGCCATAGGTTCACCACCACTGCTCTAGGCAGTGGTTGGAATCCATGTACTCTTTTGGAACGCCATTCAGTGAGAAAAGAAAATATACACAGCCATATTGAAAGTTGGGTTTCCATCCATCCATTGCTTCTTGTCCCGCCTTCAAGTGCTTTGGAAAATAGGTTGATACCCTCTTTTTTTGTGGCAGCTCCTTAGATATTGGAACACTGCTATCATGTGATCTCTAGTGCTTCTTTTCATCAAAAACTCCTCAACAAAGAAACATCTTTTTGACAAAAACAAAAAACTCAAGTCAACAGACATGCAACAAGAGCAACTGCAGATACATGCTAATAAAGAAAATCTTCAGTGTTTGGGACATGCATTATACAACATTACATTTCTGTTAATTATGCATTGCTACATAAGTAAAAATTATCTGTATTCATACCCTGAACTGAATCATAAATCATGTCTTGCCCACCACAACAAGTAAGTTCACACATCACACTAAGCAAAACCACAATCAGAAGTTAGGGTTGAGGAGTTCAATACAGGGGAATGAGGGAATGATAAATAGAAGTCAGAAAGAAGGTACTCTAGGAAAGGGGTCTCCAACCCCCAGTCTGTGGACCCAGCATCGGTCTGCGGCATGCCAGAAACTGAGTCGTGCAAACAAGCAAAGCTCCATCCGCAGAATGCAAGCAGCACATGAAACCACACCCCTTCCGGTCCGCAGAAAAAAATATCTCCACAGAATAGATCTCTGGTGCCCAAAAGGTTGGGGGCCACTGCTCTAGGAATCAGATCCACACTGTAGACACCATAAAGCTGTTTCTTAACCACTTAGTTACAGCAAGAGATTGAATCAGATGCATCCTAGGTCATTCACCTCTTTGCTCCTAACAAAAATTGATCTTGTTAGGCAGAAACATGTTTTACACACAGGGAATCTCAGATATAAAATCAAGTTTATAACTTTACACTGGGTTTTTCCCCCCACAGTAAGCCAGTTTATTAATAAATTAAAAATATGCAGTGCCATAAACCATGCTTTATAAAATCACAATGGGTGACTTCCTGTAGGAGACTAAGGCAAAAACCAAAGCATCATAGTATCATTAGTCACAATTACAAAAGTAGAAGTGGTTCATCTAAACAGAGGCACATCTGAGCCAATTAACAGGAGTACTGTAATGGTCATCCACATATTAATCTTTTTGGGTCTCTCATATACTGTACATAAGACATATTTCTCTGCATTTTGCCAATTAAATCAGTACAGTAGCATCCTAAAGGTTATTTCCTCATCCTGCTCTCCCTTTCAACTCCCTCTCTCAAATCTCTTGGGAGGAACAGCTATCCCAGGAGTGTCATCCGGAAGCCACGCCCACCCCATTGCTGGCAATGGCAAAACCGTCACGTGACATTGCAAGTTTGACATGTCTGATCTAGCCCATTTTGAATATGAAACCTCAACAGTTAAGGAGCAGAGGTGCTGGTTGACAATCCCCTGGTCCTGCAACCATGAAATTCCATGAACATCATTCTTAAAGGGGCAGAATCATAAAAGCAAAGTATTCCTGCCCCTTTCATGGTACTTTCAAGTTGTGAACCTGAAAGACAAAAATGCTTTCCAGTATTTGGGCAATTGTGGCAATGACTGGAATAAAAAGTATGGTCTGGGCTTAGTTTCAAATAAGAATCAGGGCCACTTTGTTATGTGGGAAACAGTGAATTTCGTCATAACAACAATGCCTATACAGCAAAGAGAGCAAAGTACATCTTGTAGTAGTCTTTATCCTTGCCTTGTTTTGTGTCTATAAAGATACAGTATGATGGTACCTCCACTTGTATGAACAGGTGTTTGTGTCTTGAGTCACAAGGCAAGATCATTATTAAGCTTCTAGATAGAGACTGTCCTCAAGTACCTTGAAATATTTCTGGAGCTAAGCCATAAAGTTTGGTTGTGTGAATCCAACGAGTGATTTGCAATCCCTGGTTTATACAGGTAGCCTTCAACTTACGACCACAATCGACTCCAAAATTTCTATTGCTAAGCGAGACAGTTTTTAACTGAGTTTTGCTCCATTTTACAACCTTTCTTTCCACAGTTGTTGAGTAAATCACTGCAGTTGTTAAGTTAGTAACACAGGTGTAAAATGAATCTGACTTCCCCATTGACTTTGCTTGTCAGGAGGTTGTAAAGGGTGATTACATGACCCCAGGACACTGCAATTGTCACAAAACCAGTTGCCAAGCATCTGAATGTGATAAAATGTGAAAAACAGTCAACTTCACTTTTTCCAGTGCCATTGTAACTTCGAATGGTCACTAAACAAACTACTGTAAGTCAAGGATTGCCTGTAATGGTTTTCAAGCAACTCTGTTATGCAAATGCTAAAAAAAACCAAAAAACAAACAGGGGTCACAATACAATCCTTTCATTTTACCAGAGGAGCACAATACATTCCAGCAGCACTTGAAGCTGATAAAGTTAAAGCTCATGTTCAGTGCCCAGTTAGCACCTTTCATTTCCTCTGCAGACCTTTCTTGAAAAGGTCCAATATAAATCCCTAAATTTCTATATTCCAGGTTTTGTTTTTTTCTGTCCAATCATGTTCATTTCTCAGAGACTGCCTAGATATGAGATATCCCTGAGATATTCTTAGCAAGGTTTTTCAGAAGTGATTTGCCATTGCCTCCTTCCTAGAGCTGAGACAGAGTGGTTGGCCCAAGGTCACCAAGCTGGCTTTGTGCTTAAGATGGGACTAGAACTCAAAAGTCTCCCTGTTTCTAGCCTGATGCTTTAACCATTACACTAAACTGGCTCTCATATTCCATGTAGCCCCTTAGATTCTCAGTGTAGCATTAAGGAGGGAGGCAGGGTTGATTAAAGTTGAAATGGGTACACAGACTTGCATCATAGCATACATGCTGAAGTTGTATTTTTCCTCATAGGCTGAAGTTTTTCTCCTTATTAAGGGCAGGTGTGAATCAGTATCGATCACAACAATTTTACAAAAGTCCAACATCTCAGCTTTTCTAGGGAGACTTTTTAAATGATGTCTTATGCCCTTCGTGTATTTAAGCAATGTAGTAAAGATGTTAAGAGGTCAAACAGGATCAGTCTGCTTTACCCAAGGTATTTTTCTGAGCAATCCAGCCTCCTTTCTTAAAGGATTGAAGTACTTACATCATATAACATCTTCCAAATTCTAAAGAGTACTAATTTTAGCAGGCTTTTGTGCTCTGCCTGTGACAGTTTTGAAGGGCCAATATAAAAAAGTTTCCAATGAGCTATTATTGCGCCTAAGACAAATGGCTACTAAAACTGTAAGCTCGTGTCCTGTTATACTTTGACCTGCCTAAGGATCTTAGGACCCGCCTTATAACTCTTTACCTGATAAAAACATCGGGGAATGAGGGGTCCTTGGTTGTTTTCTTGCAGATGTTTCATTACCCAAACAAGGTAACATCATCAGTGCTAGCAATGAATAATAGTAATGAAACGGTCTGCAAGAAAACAACCAAGCTCAGAGAGCACCAAGGACCCCTTCTTTCAACCCTGAACTATAAATATTCTCCTTTATTGGTACATCTGGGAATTTCTGATCAGTATCGTATCACTATGATTTAGCTTCCTTGAATGTAGCCAAACTTTTGTTATACAGCCAGTAAAGGTAAACATTCTGCCCACCTATAAATCTACCCCATATTGTAAGCTTATGTTTTTATTTTACTTTTAAAAGAAATACTTTTGCTTTATACTGAGCTCTGTAATAAACTATCTACTATCTCCTTTGAGCTGGCATGAGAATGTAATAAGGAGTAGCTTCTAGGTCAGTTCACTACACCATATAGAAAGGGGAGTGCAAAGGAATGTGAGAGTCCATTTCTGTTTCTTCTAACATCTATCTCCTAATAATGAGATGGTACTACGTTATAAGGGCAAGGACAAACTCTTTTCTATGAATCAGGCAGAGAATAGTTGCCAAGTACTTAGCATATAGCAGAACAGCCTCTCAAACAGGTCTGCTATGTATGTAGGTTGATATCAATATTTCAGTTCAAACTAGGCTATCTCCATGCCAAGTGAAGTCAACTAGTAAGTTACTATTTATTTTATTATTTATATTTCAAACTTCTTAAATCTCCCATCAACCTTTGAGTATTAACCCAGAATACTCTAGAGGGATAAAGCTATTTGTCTTCTGGGAGGACATACAATTGCCTTGCAGAATCAAGAAGTCTGTGGTGTTACAAAAAATAGTAATTTATACAATTATTTAAGATGGCAAAGCTAGCTACAGGTATGATGACAATTAAAAAAGGGACCGAGTTCAAAAAGGAATGTGATACACACTTTGGCAAGCAGAGCTCTGGAATTGGCACGAAACCTTCAGAAGTGGCAAATCGGTGAACCAGAATGCAAAGTATTCTGAAAATGTTCATAGCAGCAGGGAATTATTGCCATTATGGTTGATAAAACTCAAAATGACATTTCCAAATGTTGGGTCCTATTTGTGACACATACATACACACATACACATATACTTCTTATGTTATTTCGGACATATTGTTTTATTTATAAAACCAGCTCCCAATTATTACATGTTGACTAGTTGAATTAATGAACATGTGTATATGAAACAACACTATATTCTGCCATTCATGACCAGAGTAGAATTGGAAGTCTGTAGTCGTGTAAATGCTTATATAGTAGTTGGTGGCCCCATTTGCTCAACATTTCAATTCAATTCGGTGGGATTGGTTAATACTTGAGTACACCATGGCTACTGGCTACACTATTCTGAAACCCTGAAAGAACATCCTGAAACAAGGCAATGGCAAAATACATCTATTTTGCTACCAAGGAAAATTACATGGATGTATCCAAGGCACTATGACATGCACAGCTAAGGGAGATGCCACCTCCTGAAAAAAAAAACAATTGTGAGAGAAAATTAACAAATGGCTGGACTGTCACAGCATCAACTGAACTGTTTTCCTCATCCCAAAATAAGATGACCTGGGCCAGGGGTAGGCAACCTTGGCTCTTTTATGACTCGTGGACTTCAACCCTCAGAATTCCTGAGCCAGCATAGTTATGCTGGCTCAGGAATTCTGGGAGTTGAAGTCCACGAGTCATAAAAGAGCCAAGGTTGCCTATCCCTGACCTGGGTTAATACATTGCGCATCTTCAAAATATCTTCATGATGTCACCAGATATAAAAGTGGCCCATGTGATGAAAACAGGGACCTAATTTTACCCTGAAAATTCAGGAGAGGGGTCTGTGTTAATTTTTCCTCAGGCAGGTATGAAAAAAATAACCAACAGCTCTTCTCAGCCACTATGATTTTTATCTCCCAAAAAATTTAAACTGAAGCATATCAACTTTTTCCTAAAGTTCCAGAGATATCATCACCTTGCTAAAGATCGCAGCATGAGACTTCCTTTCAGCAGCCATGGGACAGGTTGGTAATGATCACAACACTTCAGAAATGATATTAAACCCTAAATTATATGATAACCTAAAGTTTCTGGAGCTGGCAAGATTCTTTATTTCATATTCTTTTTAGATCATTAGTGCTGTTTTCAATAAGGAAACTTTCAAATATATGTTAACATTCATCTCTAAAAATACAATCATCCCTTTAGCCTTTGAACAAAGAGGGATAATCATCATGACAAAACAGCACTATGAATAATCACCACAGCAAATAATTTGATTGCATTGTATGAGTCGTCAAAACATCTTTGTCTAAACATTTGTAATGCTGACAAGTTTTAAAAGTTTAAGCATGAGATACAAATTTTGTTTTATTGTATGAATAAATAACAAAACTTGTTTAATGAAACTGGCATGATGCCTATAATTCAGTGCGGTTAAGTCAGTAACAGTTTAACTAAAAAAGTAATTAGTTAAACAGCAATATGTATAGACTTGAATATGAAATTTTCAACTTCCAAGAAAATAAACATTTTTCTTGATTCAACATTACTACTAATTAAGTCTTCCAAATTTGCTTTACTGTCACTTATTCCCTGATTTTTTTTACTCATTATTAATAATATAATTATCTGTGCTATAGATTCTCTGCCTTTTTAAAAAAATAAATTGCTGCAGTCTTGCTCCAATAGGCATTGTTGTCTTTGAATTTGGAAATTTGGGCAGGGGGAAGAGAATGCACTTTATCTATGGTGTTATGTATGCTTTCATTCAAGTTAGGATTTTTTTGTTATGCATAAAGGCCTTTTCTTATTTACTAAATGAGGTACTTAAGTAGACATTAATAAAGCAGATCTTTCTTTGTTTGGAATTACCCAACAAACCTGGCTACACCTGTTTTGTTGTTAAATTGCCTTTTTTATCTTCTTAGGCACAGAATGTTGTTTGGAATGTATCTTCTTTCATTACAACCTTTTCTCTGTATAAACTCACAACTATTTAAGGCATCTGAAATAATAAGGCATAAGAACACAAAATCGTCTCATCCAACAATATGAATTTCTGAATATAAATATTTAGATCATAAACCTCCCAACTGTATTCTTTCTTTGTTCAATTTCAACATGAATTACCAGCCATCTACTGTATATGGAATTATTTCATTTTGTACTTAGATAGGTTATATTTAGAGCTCAATACTGTCTTAAGAAGAACCATTTCAATCTTTTGGCAATACCATATGCAACAGAAATTCAAGTTTGCTTCTATTATAGATACTTTGAATTTCCTCTATAATTACTTTAAAAATATTTCATTAATAAGGCTGTGTTTAAAGCAGATAACATAATTTTCTAATAATATTATTTGTAATAGGTGTTTGAATTCTATTTAGCAAAACTCAAATCTGCAGGAAGCCTAGCGAACAAGCAGACCACCCAGTTATGAGTTGCGGACCTTTCACCACATCAATCAAGATGTTAGGGACTGACATGTGATGACAAGAGGAATATACCATTATGTACATATATACTGCATCTCACATAATTTATATTAGATACAATTATTATGCATATCATAATAATGATAAATGGTTTAGATAACTTTAGGTACATTCACGAAGGATTGTTATATCAATATTATTAAATAAGGAATATCCAGATTCAGAGGGAACATCTCTTTTAATACCTCACTGAATTAAAGTCTATTGTCTTCAGAGCATATATTTAGCCACAGATATATACAATATTTTGTATTAGATAAACCCATAAACTGATCTAGCAGAGCAGCTCTGTCTGTTTCCTTGGCATGTGAGTAACCTATCTCCAATCATTTCAGTTCAAAAACATAAATACTGTATGCTACAAAATAAGAATATATTGTGAGAATACTTCTTGGTGTCAGCTATTTTTGGAGTAATATGGGTAGTTTACAGCTAACTTCTGAAATTAAAGAACTCTTAAAGCTCACAAATAGTTCATATAACCCATCGTTTTCAAAAAACAATTTTATTGTTTAGAGCAAATTGATGATTGTATCTATGTTTCTAATATGAAATGCATTGTTCCAAAACTTGGCAATATATATTCTGAAGGATTGTAAGAAATATATTCCAATCTTGCTGGCTTTTTTTTATTATTGTTATTTTAAATCAATGTTTTCATCAGTTGCAGATAACATTTTTGTTTTGTGCTTGTAACACAAACTTAAAATGAAAGTAACATGACTGACAAGTAGCTCACAGGCAACTTTGGCAACACTTAATTCACTTTTTCTCTTTTGGCTTCTTAAGCAGAATTCCTTCTCAGCTGTTTGTCTGCACAGTGACTCCCACAAAGCTCATTACTTCCAGGCTGGGCCTATCCCTCATGTTGTGCATTTATCCCTGGGACACATTATCAACATGTGGCACATGTCCTTGACATACACAGAAGAGTTGCACCCCAGGACAGCAGCATCCGTGACAATAATGTTGACTCTGACTCCATTATGGTTGCTGGGATGTAACCGAGAAATCTAATAACTGTGACAGTAGGCCTTTAGGCTCTGCAGTGCCTTTTCAGACAGTGAAGCTGCACAGACACTAATGAAAGGTTAAATGAATAGGAATAGCTGACAGATACAATGAAGAAGGGCCTTGGTAATCTACAGACACTGAGCAGAGATCTTTGGCTCAAGCAGAGAAAGGACAGCACATCAGCAAGTCACAATATTTAAAACAGCTTGCTATACACAGAGCCTTTTGTGTCTGGATGCATGTCTGGCTCTGGAAAAAAAAAGATATTGAAAAGGAATTCCAGCATGAGGCACTTTGGCAAATGTAAGGTCACAAAAAGGGGAAAAATGTTTTCTGTGTGTGCTGTTACATCTTTGTACTGAATGTTAAAAAGCAGCTATTAAAGAAAGAGGAAGCACAACTTTCAGGACAATCGGCCTGCATGACAATTACAACCCCACTGTAACTCCATTGCTTGCTAATATTCCAGCTGATACTAAAGTGGCTCTTAACACGACATTCAGTACCTATTTGTTTTAGAATCAAGGACATGTTATAATTCACACAAGATTTTATTTGCATTTCTTGTTCCTAGAACTATGAATATCACTGATATGAATGCACAACATTGCAGTACTTAAAATGCAAATGGAATATAAAAAAAATTCAAATGATTCAGCAAACGCTTTTTAACTAAATCTTTTTTTTCAAATCCTTAGGGCATTTTAAGCTTTATTACTGTGATGATTTTTTTTTGCTATTCTCACAAATATATCAAAATGCTATACTTGTATAAAACAAGGCATAGAAAGACAAATACAATTCTTTAATTGGTAGAAAAAATTGGGATTGAAGGAAATGTATTGCTGAATAAGAATCAAAAATAAGATTGCAGAATGTGAAAAGGAAGGACCAAGGGAAACTCAGAATATCAAAGCAAATCTATTGGTAGTATTGATCATGGTTCATGATCAATAAAAAAAATGGAACATGTTATATTCAGAAGTAACTGTTCATACTCACATTAGTGTGGTTTCTTAGTATGCTCTTCGCAATTTTATTATATGTTTCCATACATACTTTAGAAACTTAGTGACTTCAATACAATTTGCTCCCAAAGAAACTTTGATGCTAAATACATATATCAGAGGCAGAATTTAATATATAATATTTTAATGGAACTTATTTCCATGTTAAATAAACCATCAGCACAATGCGGTTCTTAAAAACTAAATGTAATCTTAATTTATGTTAACAGAAGCATAATTTCACAAATAATTTAATAGTTTCTTTCTAATCTGGCTACATATAGAGTTTAGTACTAACTAATTAGTATGTCTAGGGAAGCACAATCAGGACCTTCAGGATCTGAAAACTGTAATGGGGAAAGAGTTATGAAGAGACAATAAATGGTTGCCAGGTTGAAACTGGAGCTGATGTATTTTTTTCCTCCCACTCTGAATACTGGATTAGAACCTCCCCACTGAAATTTCAGGAGCATATTTTGATCAAACATTAAGACAAACTTTCTAGCAATAAGAACATATTTGCAAATACTTCCAGATCAATATTGGAGCTCTATGCTCACTTTACTGCACAATCCCCAAGGAATAAATTTGTCCCTTCACATCAATGGAAAAACCTTTGCATGAATAAAATTATGTACAGAGTGAATAAAAAGTGCTCACATATTTAATAACTTGTGTGTGCCGTGAAACACTACATGAATACAAAACTACTCTTTCAAAGCTGGGTAAGTTCCAGGATATCTTAGGTGTAACAGCCACATAGACCACCATTCAGAACTACTGATTCAGCTGCTCTGAAAACAGTGTTTTCCTAAAGAATATTCTATAGTGAGATGTTATTGATCAATATAATTTTTTTAAAAAAATTATACTATATATATATGCAAGCAATTGATGCACCTATAATTGCTATATATTTAAAAAAATAGACACTTTTTTTGATCAGGAAACTTTTCCTTTGCACAGTTACTCTCAACTGATGCAATTTGTATTATTGAAAAAAAGTAGCAAGGCAAAAAAAAGCTCTTGGTATTTGGAGAAGACTAGCCTGGATCTTAATCTGCTTTCATAAATCAATTAGAGTTAAATAAAACAAGAAAGGAAATACAGTTTTATGTCACTTACTTTTAAAAAAAATCTACTACTCCATTATCATATATCTGGAAAAATAAAGCTGACTAGGCCAGCACTTCACAGGATATACTAATATGTCCAAGTCAAACACTTTTACCCAGTCATTTAGCACAATGGGTGAATCCCATCACATTATACCAACTTTCCAAGGCACAGCTGAAAACTACTAGTAAAAATGCCTTAGTAAGGCCACACTTGGAATACTGCATCCAGTTTTGGTCACCACGATGTAAAAAAGATGCTGAGACTCTGGAAAGAGTACAGAGAAGAGCAACAAAAATGATTGGGGGACTGGAGGCTAGAACATACAGGGAACGGTTGCTGGAATTGGGTATGTCTAGTTTAACGAAGAGAAGGACGAAGGGGGACATGATAGCAGTGTTCCAGTATCTCAGGGGCTGCCACAAAGAAGAGGGAGTCAAGCTATTCTTCAAGGCGCCTGAAGGCAGGACAAGAAGCAACAGATGGAAACTAACCAAAGAGAGAAGCAACCTAGAATTAAGGAGAAACTTCCTGACAGTTAGAGCAATTAACCAATGGAACAACCTGCCTCCAGAAGCAGTGAATGCTCCAACACTGGAAGTTTTTAAGAAGAGGCTGGACAGCCATGTGTCTGAAATGGTGTAGGGTTCCTGCCTGAGCAGGGGGTTGGACTCGATGACCTCCAAGATCCCTTCCAACTTTATTATTATTATTATTATTATTATTATTATTATTATTATTATTATTATTATTATTATTATTATTATTATTATTATCCTTTAAATCCGTTGCTTTTAAGATCTGTTAAGACTTGAGCATGAGAAACAGGGACTTTTTATGCAGTATCTCCAGTCTAATGGCTGGTCTTTAAGCACACTTGGAATATTATTATTTTAAGCTTTTATTAATCATCGGTGCTCTGTACTAATTATTACAACGTTAATGTTGCTGTGTTTTTAATTTTTTAATTTAAAGTATGATTTTATTCCTCTTCGACACACCATATGTTTGTACTGTTTCCATACAAACTACTTTGGAAGGTTCTGCTCTGAAAGAAAAAACAAACAAAATCCTTGAATTAGCAAATACAAGCTAATACCAACAATGATAGCTGGGCAACCTTTCAGTTAAGTAGCAAATTTGCATCTGGATGATAGCACTTTAGATTGCAGATTCTTTCATGAGAAAGAATCCCTGCATTTAGAAAACTAGCATGTCAGATAAAAAAATCTTATAGGCCATGATTGTTAATATTGAAAGGAACAGCAGCAATCCATTATGAGTAGCTCTTCCTCTGTTCTGAAATGGCATAAACCATTTGAACCAGGAAATTGTGTACACTAATCTGATGTTCATTCAAGAGGGGAGATAGGAAGGAGGCAGCTTCCAATTACATGTATTTTATACATGAGTGGTGGAACTATTTTGGGGGGCATAGCTGCTTACAAAGGACAAAAAAAATCCCAGGATCTTGGCATCTCATCTTGCAAGATTAATATGATTTTCTTAACTGGAACTATAGCCCATCTCAATAGAAAATAGGACTTTTAAGTCACAATCATCACTTTTAAGTCATCAGTAAAAGCTACCGGAATGTAAAAGATATCAGTATGTCAATGGAGTCTGAGTGACAAAAAAAAATACAAACAAGAATCAGTATCTTATTCAGTAGAAGAACCATGAACACAGTCCAGCAAATATGTGCTGCTATCGAGCTGCTCTGAAAATATATCTGTGACCTGCACAGTAAAGACACTAAGGATTGTAGCTGCCCATCTTATTTTAGTCAATGGGATTTAGCTCATCCCATTCTATTGCTTTCAGAGGCATGAGAAGAAGACTTTTACAAGAGACCAAGTTGTGGGAACAATGAAGTAGAATACTAGATAGTTTCCCTGGGGTTTTAGACCGCCCCTGAATTTTCTATTCAAAACTCCCATTTCCACTGACTTGAATATAGGCCATCCAATGGAATGGATGTGATACATCCAAACCTAGCTTTTCCCAGTCCTTAACCTGACCATGTAGGACCATCCCATCTGTCCCTGCTGGGCAGAGAAGCTGACAATCATTTCCTGCCAGATAGATGCAGTAAAATTTTCCCAGAAATTATCTTCCAACTTTCGTATGGAGGGGACACTGGGTTAAGAAAAACAAAAATTTCAACAGAATGTTCCATGAACTAAGTAATAGTTTCACCAATGGGTATAGATGGATTGTACAGTATGTCTATAGTTCACCTCAGCCTTCCTCAATCCGTTGGATCAGATCTGATGCGTTGGATCAGAATTCCTATTATATGCCCCAGACCTTCTCTATCGGACAAGAACACCAACAAGGTAGCTTCTTAAGAAAATAATAATAATTACCTTGATTATCATAAGCGGATTATAACTCATTACCACAAATTTTTTTTAAAAAAAAAAATCACATCAAATCAGGAAAGTTACATTACGAAGATTTGTACTTTGCAGACTATAAATGAAAAGAATTATCCCTGGAAGGTAAGAAAAAAAAATCCACTTTTAAAAATAAGAATTGTCTTATTAGAATCAAAACATTTTGTAAATGCAACAAAAGCTTCAAATAATTATATCATCACCCAGAAAAATTAAAACACTAATTACTAAGTAGCAGCATTATAGCTCATAATTTTTTTTAAAAAGTGTTTCCTCTAATCCACTGAAAAGACTATCAGCACATCAACTTTCACATATGTACGGATATTTTATGTAACAGAGAGAGAAATGGAGTCAATGATGAGATGATATTTTTCCCTATATGTCAGTGTTCATTTTAACTCAGCTATTTTCCAGAGCCAAAGTTTGAAGAGATGTGGGTGATAAATGGAAACATCTGCTGTAACTTAAAAAAAAATAAGTAAATATTATTGTGCTTTAAAAAAAAGTCCATTAAAACACTTTCAATTGATACTTGGCTCAGAAACAATCTAGTATGACGCCTTGGATTGCATTCTTCTACATATTGAAAGGAAATAGCATATATACTCTTCAAAAACTGATATCACTTAACTTGGCAATACTTACATCTGGTAGCAAAAACAAAACACACATACCTAGAACAGGATTGTCATATAAACAATGAGTATATAAACACATTAAGAGTTGTTTGATTCAGAGGTCTGAATTTTGCTTTCCTTTTTAACAGAAAGCTAGAAATGCCAATAGTATTTTTCTCACTTATCTCACAAAAATAGTATTCACCCAGAATATCTCCAATGACTGTTTTTCTTGATGAATCTCTTACGCATTCAAGTTCTGGATACAATGGAATTACAATTATTTAGCAAGCTATAAATAATGTAACTGGCATGCACAATTGATATTTTAGCATGTCTTACTAGAACTGTAAAAAGCTCATTATAGATCAGCAAATCATTTCTAACAAGCAAGTTCAGCTGTGAAATACCAAAGGAAGTCTTTACTGTTCATTGCTAAACTGGGTTTTCCCTCATTGTCTCTGAGCAGCTCTAAGGGAGGTTCTAGAGAAACAGTGTCTTTAGAATTTTATATATACTGTATAAAATGACAGCAAACTTTTAAGTCCATGAGAGAGAGCCTTAAAACAAAACATTAAACATTATGAACAATACAAGAGTACCCTGTCTTAATTCCCTCTTGGAAAGATGCTTGAGGACAGTGCAGTTCCTGAGTGAATAGTTTCTTTGACCACTGTTTAAGTTTCACTGTTAACTACTGGGCCATATGGATAAATACGAAAGAGGAAGTTAAGTAAGGAGGGAGGGAAGTAAGGTAGATCGACTTATTGGAAAAGTTCAAATAAGATACTATGGAGGCAGCACCAAGTTACAGTAGGACAAACTTACTGTTCATAAACATTGACCCAATATCTTGGCTTATCAGTTAATACCTGTTCATGAGTTCATTGAACTACATAGCCCCTCACTGCTGTACTAACACTCTCAGACCCAAGTGAATCCTATTTCACTGCTGGAAACTTTAGTGGGGGGGGGGACATGGCTAAAACATGATCTCCTCCCACACACCTTTCTTATCTTTTTTTGCTTGGCCAAAGTCAGGCAGATTTCTGGAAGGGAAAGGAGATAAAAAGAAAAAAGACAATTCAGCAGTGATTGGAGATCTGGCAAGAGGCAGAGAAAGATCTGGGCCAGTCTTGGAGCTGTACAGATAAAAGTAATCAAATGACACTCATGAAATGCAAACTGGCATTCTTGAACTGCAGCAATTTCAGAATTCCTGAAACATCCCGGACAGCAAGCAAGATTAGAATAAAATATTACGTAAAAGTGGTGAATTGAAAAAAAATTGAACCTCAAAGGTTTACCGTTTAATCATTCAGTTAGCAAAAATAAGGTCTGCTTTTATCTAGTTTGGCTTCTTACAACGGGCTTGCCAATCTATCAAATATACACTCAGAACAGGTTCTATAATATTTGAAAGAGAAATACATATGTTCATACTACATT
This sequence comes from Protobothrops mucrosquamatus, assembly GCF_001527695.2. NCBI lineage: Eukaryota > Metazoa > Chordata > Lepidosauria > Squamata > Viperidae > Protobothrops > Protobothrops mucrosquamatus. Next base: position 462,296 of record NW_015386803.1, read on the forward strand.
TCTTATAAATGGTAATGTTTAAAGTAACTGTTTCTAAAATATTTGAAAGAGATTTTTATCGCATTTCAAGTGAGTGTAAAAACGTATTAAAGAAGCTTAGCTTGTGGTGTATTAATACTAAATGCTCATTCACAGTGTGTATGCAGACCTGTTGAAATGAATTCCTTGTAACAAGCAGCTGGTAAAGTATTTTTTTTAATCATTTGAACTGGAAACTTCATAAAACTGAAAAACCTTTGTATGTAGCTACTACACTCATACATAGTTAGACCTGAATGCTCAAGAGAATTTTTAAAAGAAACTGTAACATCGTGCAGAAACTCTTACTTTCATTTGAAACTAAAGTTTCTAGCATGTTGAAAGAAACAGCAAAGTTATTATAACAGTTAACAGTTACAATTCTACATAGACTTATCTAGTGTAGATATTATTCAGCTACATATATATTAATTTATAATAGACTTATAACTTATGAGTTTGCTAATTAAATATTGAGTAAACAAACATTAAACTTCCTTTCACATTTTTAAATGTGAAAAAAATCATGTTAGTAACAATTCCTGACCATAATGAAATAATATGTACAGCAAAAGACTTAAAAAGCACTGATCATACAAAAAAAAATTGCAAACCCATTCTTTCTCTAAAGTTTTGTCTGCCACATAAGAGAAACATATGCAAGATTTAAGACAGGGTCTGTAGTGTTTTCATCTGACTTTAAAGCTTCAAGCTGTTTCCACTACTAGTGAGGCATGAATATTCATCCAGATTTAAGACATTTTAATCCTTGAGTCTGCTTAGATTATTACACGATGTCCTTTGTGCATCAATTTACCACAGTTTGGCTCTAGCACTAGATAGAAGTGGGGAGAAGATTATTTTCACTACATACATTCTAGTTACACACTGAGAACTAGAGCATCCCGCCCCAAAGTGGGACAGCCACACAGCAAAGCACTCAAGACTTACAACATGCTTAAAATACAAGGCAGTGGTCCTGGAAGAATCTATCCACTTTGATTCCTGTGCTAAAGATTATTTTTAAAAACTGCTTCCCGATGAGCTGAGCTATTGGATTTTTTAAAAAACTGTTAAGCGTAAAAACATTTCTTTCCATGCCTTTAAATGGGGTCAGTTGCTAGATAAAGTCAAGTTACACAAAACGCAGGCAAAAAAGAGTTTCAACACCGGCTGTCCGATTTATGTGAACTCCCATAAAACTTTCCGAAATTTAAAAAAAAAAAAAAAAAAGAGGTAAGAATTAAAACATAAAATCAGCCATTTTGCAACCGCTAACAGAGACCTGACGTTTCCCCGTTTACATATATATATACACCTTCCTCAACCCCCCATGTGCGATTCACACGCGTTTCTTAATCCCAGCAGAGCTTACTTTCCAGCAATGCTGAGAATGACAACACACTCAAGGCAGGCAAGGCAGACTTCTAAAATAATAATAATAATAATAATTCTTCCTAGAACTCCGGTCAAGTTTTCCTTAACAATTGCTGCCCGCAGAAACGCAAACTTTGTAAAAGCACATGGGCTCCCCCCCCCCCCCAAAAAGTTGCGACCGGACGGCATCCTTTTTGCCTTCTGGTCTTGGAGCCTGAGGCGCTGTGGATCGCAGACACGCCAGCGCGCGTGCAAACACACACACACACACACACACACACACAGGCACGCGCGCGCCCGCAGACACACATCCCCATCTCCTTTCCTTTGCCCCCCCCCCCGTCCTCCCATCCTCGGTTCCGTGTTAGGTCGACGGTTTGCTACCAAGACCGCGTCTGTCATCCGGCAGAAAAAGGGATCGCTTTCTTTCATTCCCTCCTTTTCCCTAACGCGATCCCATACACGCCTTAGGTTAAAACAAACACACACACACACACAAAAAAAAAACCCTGCCCCGCCCGCGCACTTCTTCACTGATCTTCTTTCACCTTGGATGCGATTAACAAAAATAAAGGAGTCAAAGAGAAAGAAATCGAGTTCCCATCTAATTCTTTCCAACCAGAGAGGAGGAGGAGGAGGAGGGGAGGAGGAGGAGGAAGAGGGAGGAGCGGGACGAGAAGCGCTAGGCGAAGTTTTAAGTTATGTCACTGTCCTGTATTCTCCCCCCTCCCGCCGCCCGCATGCTCGATTCCCCCAGCCGCCCGTCTCTCTCTCTCTCCCCCCCCCCTCCCCGCAGGTCTTTGCACCACAGGAATTTTTTTGCCGACTGCTTGTTTGTTTCAACGGTTTTAGAAACACGCTTCCAGGCAAAGGCTGTTTGCATTACGGCACATTTGGGGAGAAAGAAGAAAAAAAAAGAACGAGGGGGGAGAGAGAGAGAGAGAAAGAAAGAGAGAGAGAGAGAGAGAGAGAGAGAGAGAGAGAGAGAGAGAGAGAGAATTAGGGTTGTTTTTTTTTTAAAAAAAAGGA
>NW_015386803.1:465033-493219 GCF_001527695.2 Protobothrops mucrosquamatus
TCTCTCTCTCGCGGCGGCGGCAACAACGCACGCTCCTCGGTTGCCGCCGCCGCCGCTTCTCGTCTTCCTTATCAGCCCAAGGCGTCCAGGCGCCGCTGGAGGGAAAGAGCGAGAAAAGGGGGGGGGGAGAGAGAGAAGTAGGGAGGGAGCCAGCGAAAGGGAGAGAGCAAGAGCGAGCCAGGAGGGAAAAAGGGAGAGGAGGAGGAGGAGGAAGCCGCGGCGCAGGCCAGCGCAAGTGTGGGGAACTCAAAAGCGCGTCGCAGGCGGAGTGAGCAAACTTCGGCGCCCCGTAAGGAAGGTTTTGTGTTGTTGTTGTTTTTTTTCTCCTCGTTTCTCGCGCTCCCGCCGTCCCCCCCCCTCCTCCCCCGGCTTCTGTGGTTTTACCGCCCAAGCGTCCTTTTTTGAAAACAAAATAGTATCGCGTTTTATTGGGGGGGCGTTCACGCGCTCCGCCAGCATTGCGTTCGCCAAGGCTGTTTTAAGCGGCTTTGGCTTAAAGGCGAAGAAGGCAACTTAGCTGAGCGAGCGGCAGGCAACCCTGGAGGAGACGCACGCCCGCCCGCACGCCCGCCCGCGGGCGCTCCAGGCTTCCGCCGGCCCGCCTGTCCGCACGCGAGCGCTTCGCCGACGGGGCGCGCGGGCTTCGAACTCGAACCGTTCGGCCTTTCGAGCTCAAGCTCCCGCGAAGCGTTATGGGCGCAAACGCGCACGGCGCCGAATCGCCGCCTCCGCTGGGCGGCTGAGTAGGAAGTTCCAGCGCCTTTCGTAAAAAAAAAAACAACAACTTTCGGCCGACTTCGAGCCGGCAGCGGAGAAGAGGCTGTTGCGGTAAGAGGGGAATCGTTACGTCCAGCCTCTTCCACCTCCGAGCTCGCCTCGCCGGAACACACGCGGCTGTTCTAAGGGCAGCTTCGGTTCTCCCCTCCCTTCCCTACGCAGAAGTCGAAATGTTACAAGCAGCCTGTGGTCGTCCCGTGCAAATTCAGTGGGGGTTTTACTTTGGAAGTAAAGTATGTCTCGTTCGTGCTTCTCTGGCCAAGATTTCGAAGGCAAAAATCCTTCCCCGAGACTGGAGAAATTCCCAGCTAAAGTGGGACACACAACAGTGTACGAGATTGTGTTTGCCGGGTTTGATGAGTTGTGTGATTGCAGCTCCCCATCCTTCCCAGTCTCCCTCCCCCTCCCCCCACGTTGCTGGAAAACTAAGGGAATTGTAGTCCCTTATGTAGCCCCTTGTTAACAGGATGGCACTAAGCTGGAGAAAATTGCTCTGTTCTATAAATCTTAAAAAAGAGTTTAAACTACCCTGTCCATCCAAAACAAGTTTATCATTCACCACTATAAAGAAGGAAAGGAAGGAAGGAAGGAAGGAAGGAAGGAAGGAAGGAAGGAAGAAAGAAAGAAAGAAAGAAAGAAAGAAAGAAAGAAAGAAAGAAAGAAAGAAAGAAAGAAAGAAAGAAAGAAAGAAAGAAAGAAAGAAAGAAAGAAGCACTAGAAGCAAAGCCAACCACATTTCGGCTTTGTGTGTTATGCAAACCCAGCCAGTGCAGTTAGTACACATTTTATTGTTATGATCCTGGAAAATTGGTGTCATTCTGTGAATCATAGTTACCCAGGAACATGAGTACTGTATGAGCACAGCTATCAAATTGGAGCTGAAGCCCTCAGAACAGCTTTATAAATCTAACCAACACTTTTGCTTTCCTCACCAATCCCATACAAGTTACTTAGTCAGTTTGCCACTTAAAAATTGGGCTAGCCTTTGCTTTGCTTTATTTGGCCTGTCAAAACCTACTCAGCCCTCCACTTTGCTTCTGACGTGCCTGGTACTCCCAGCAAATGCCTCTACTCCCGTTCCTATCAGTTTGCTGCAGTTCTGATGCCATTTTCCATCACAAGGCCCGAACCCAGGGCAAAGCTGGAGAATCAGGACTAATTCTTCTAATTGTTCAGAAACAGACTGGCCCCTTCAGGTTCATTTCACCCCCTAACCAGTTCCCTGCTTTTTGCTGCAGCATCGCCCCCACCCCCCTTTTCCTGACATATTCCTAGCATGACAAAGAGATAAAAACATTGAGAAGAGGGAATGGGGAGAAAAGGGAGTCAGCATTGCATTGTTAGTGGGCCATAGTTGAGACAGCGCTGCAGCTTAAGAGCTCAGATTTCTAGATGGACTAGAATTCCCTGCTCAAGTTCTTAAGTTAGGGCTTTTCTGCAGATTGTGTGAAACTGTTGAAGGAAGGACATGCATCCCGTAGATCAGTGTTTCTCAACCTTGACAATTTTAAGGCATGTGGACTTCAACTCCCAGAATTCCACAGCCAGCAATGCTGGCTGTGGAATTCTGGGAGTTGAAGTCCACATGCCTTAAAATTGTCAAGGTTGAGAAACACTGCCGTAGATGAATGCAAAGAGAGGCAGAGGCAGGGAAGAATAGTGGGAACCCCACCCCATCAAACTTCATAAAAGCACCATATAACCCATGGCTCTCAAATTCACATTTCTAATAGTAGATACCCTTTAAGCCATTGAACTCAATGATCTTGATCATCCTGTACAAAGAGCAGTATTGCTTTCTACCAGGATGTTTGTTTTTTTTTTATCTTCCCAATGCAGCCTTTAGATATTTTGATTTTTTGATCAAAATGTTTTGATGTTTTCTCAGAGGTTTCCTGCTCTTTTCCAACCAGGCCCGACTTTACCTTCTTTTCTTTCTTTCTTTCTTTCTTTCTTTCTTTCTTTCTTTCTTTCTTTCTTTCTTTCTTCTTTTTTTTGGTAAGAACCAAGGTCGGCCAGGTGCTGCCACCTGCTGGACTGGCCATTGGTGAGTCACAATGTTTCAGCCTCACTCTCAGGGTTATGTGAGGAGAAAATACTTTCCCTTCAAGGGAAACTAATAGAGCAGATTATTTAATAACCAGATTTAAACTAACTTGATGTGGTCTATAAGTGTTATTACTCTCTCTATTAAAGCCGTCTTGCATTACAACAGTAAGTTGTGACTTGCGTGGTTTAAAACTAACCATCTGTTATAAAGATATGGGGTAAAGAAATAGAAAATCCTTTTCTGGTAGACTTTTCCTATTGTTTTTCAGCTCTGTTGATCAACAGGTGGCCTCAACTACTGGCAACATGGGTGGGAATGATGGGACCTGTAGTTCAAGCATCTTTGGAGGGAATCAGATGGAGAAGTCTGGTAACCACTTGACTGTCCAAGCAACCTTAGCTATAGTCATGAATGCTTTCAACCTGTATTTCAGGGAGAATCTCTTTACTACCAAATTAACTGTGTAGAACAGACATGTCAAACACAAGGCCCGGGGGCAAGATGCGGCCTGCGAAGTGGCCCACAAATCCATCCTGGAAACAGTGAGAGAACGGCCCCCACTGCCTTGGCCCTGGCCCAGGCCGGCCGGGATCCAATGTACAATTTTGTGGTGGCCATCTATGCTGAAATGCATTCAGTCTTAGCTCCACAAGGCCGTCTAGAAACAGTGAGGAACCAGCCCCTGCCACGTCGGCCCCGCCCCCTGGGTGCATGCTGGGGAGGTGTCACCCTTTGTGAGGAATGAAGAAATGGACCATGCCTTGGTGCTTGCCCCAGTCCCACCCCCTTCTGCCAGAGACTCTCAGATCTGTCCCACTCCTGCCCAGGCCCCCACAGGCACCCTTGACGCGAATGATGTAGAGCTGGCCATGCCCATCCAGGAGGCCACACCCACTCCATCCACGCCCACCCAGTAGGCCGCACCCACCTGGCCGCCCGAGGGCAACCGCAATGCTGATGCGGCCCTCAATGAAATTGAGTTTGACACCCCTGGTGTAGAAAGTGGACTGTCGTATGATTTACCATATATTAAAATCACTACGTGATGTTACTTCCCATCCTCCATCGCAAAGTTAGATTTAAGGAAGAAGTTGTTAAAGCAGTGATATTGCGTAGTTCTAGTTATTTTTCAGCAACAATTTCCGGAAAGCAAAGGATCCTGCACAGTGCATCCAAATGGCTTTTTATCTATTAGTTTACAGCCAACCTAAATTTAAGATGTGTGGGATAGAGCACTTCCCATTCTTCTATTCACTAAAAGCATTCCTCTTTTTGCTTTCGACCCCAGAAGAAGATTAAGGGACAGATTTTCAAAAGTAAACATGACACTTCGGTGCCTATTTAGTGCTGACTTCTAATGGAATTTAGACGCCTCTGATAGCTTGAGCCTGATGAAGCATGAAAACCAACAAAAGCACTTTGCAGAATCAGGCTAAAGACTCATTTGGGCCTCTGAAAATAGCCCCTGCAGCAATTAGTCTTAAGCTGTTGTCCTTTCCCATTGGCCTGTGACACCAGAAAAACAGCTCCCCTGCACTTGGATGCAGCTGTGTCAAACACGCAAAGTGAGAGCTTGATTCGTTTTGGGCTTGTTGCTGCCCTTGGATGTCAATATCTCCACAGGCCCTTCCCATGATTTGGAAAGCAACCCCTGCTTTCCATTTTTACTCGCCCAAACAGAATTGCTGTGTGTAGAGAGATCCAAATAATTTGGTTAATCGCCACTAATAACAATCGGAGCAAAACAGATTGGAGAAAAGGCAGGGTTGATATGTTTTCCACCCATTCTCTCTGCCCCTGTTGTGGCCCTTAATGGGTTCATAGAGGACAGTGCATCCTCCCCCCCCCCAAAAAAGATGAACCCTTGATTCATTGTTCACTATCTCTGCAATTCATAAACTCTTATTGTAAGAGCCATTTGAACAATTTCTACTTCTGAAGAAAACAAAGGGAAATAGAACATGTAACTGGCAGTGTCGCAGTGATTAGGAATTAACCACCCCACAGTACAGGCCTGAAAATCTATACTGTTATTTATTAGTTTTTCATATGCTCTCTAAGGAACTTCAAGTGGCCTACAGAAGATTATCTCCTATGTTTAGAACAGTATGTTGAGGTAGCTTAGCCAAAAGAAAATGTTTGGTCCAAGGCCACCAAATTCAGAGCTGAACTGAGATTTGGACCTGGGCTTCCTGATTCAACTCCCAAGTCTCTGCCTACGACTCACCATATTGACTTAAATATGTAACCGCGGCGTGGCTTTGATGTTAATCTGAATATGGGAATTCACTTGCAGTCCACAGCTGCAAATCTTTAATTGTTGTGCAAGCAGGAGAAATGAGAGCATGCAGATGTGTTTAGACATGACTGTCATTGTTCAGTTTTCCCAGCCTGATGCCCTCCAGTTGTGTTGGGACTAGAAATCCTAGCATTGTAGCCTGGGTGTTACAGTCACAACTCCTCCAGAAGGCATCAAGTTTGGAAAGACTGGTATAGTGCCTAGCACTCACACACTGCCATTTCTCCGCGTGTTCCCACCGTATTGGTAGCATATCTCACCAGAACTACACTCCTTCTTGCTATTAATGAGCACTAGTCAAGCATTATATAGATCCAAGTCTAACATAGCAGAGAAAACCAAATGTACAGGTTCAATGCACAGGACATTGTCTTTGGCCAGTTTATACACACACACACACAGGATTCATGTGGCAAAACTGTTCATAGAGCGTACAAATTGGGCTGCATCAGTTCATTTCCACTCTGCATGTCACTGAGGAAAATTTGACTTGGTTATATATGTAAAATAGCCTTGTTGTTTACAGATTCTCCAAGAAACTGATAATAGAATTTCATACACTTCATTTTGTGTCACTTGATCTTAACGAAAAGGCAAAGAAGCAATGGCATAGCATGTCCATTTCACAGACCGATTAGGTTTTAATTTTTTTAAAAAAACCTATCAGAATAATTTAATGACAGGATTAAAAAATACACAAATATATTGGACAAATGTAAAAAGGATATTATGTGAAAGAAGTTAAAAAGCAATTTGTTACAGCAGCAAGTATTTTTTTTTAATTTTTGAAACCTATTTGGAATTAGCATTCTTTCCTAAGTAGGATACTAAGAAACGTTAGTCACTTTGACATTGGGTCTTTTCTATTGTTACAAGAACAATGGCACACAAATCCTTTTGCCTCATTTCTCTTTTGGAGATTTGCTAACTGCACCAAAATTTTGTGCCCATTAAGCCCCCTAGTGGTTACTGAAACTCATTATATTCCCCTCTCTTCAGGGCCAGCGTCTTTGGACCTTCCTGAGTTGATAAGTAGACCTGACCGGATGCAAAATAATTTATGGCGACTTTTTTTTTCATTTTATTATTTTCTTAAAAGTATAGGTAATACAGAAAAACAAGACTTGTATCTACAGTTCAAATAGCCTACACAAAACTGTAAAATCAGGAAAATCATATGGAGTAACATAGATTCTTGCAAAATAGAAATAGAAAAAAGGAAAATAAAATAGAAAAATAATCATGTTAAAAATGTTAAATAAAGAGCAAATAACATTTAAACAATCATTGTTCCACCGTGTTGCACTACAAAATTCCTAAGAACAGCTCAATATGGGATAATACAAATTAACTTTTAAACTAGTTAGATTATGTGGAATCATATTACACAATCTTTTCATCAATATGAAGCCAATTCAAAGGCTAAAAGTTTATATATTTCATACATTAAACACACAATGCACAAAATTTCCTTTAAGAATGAAACATCGCTGAATCTTGGGTTAATAAAGGATGACTACCTGTCCGGCGACAATGTTGTTCTGCCACTGTAAGAAAGCCAATCTTAGCTGTAACTAACTTACGAGTAACCAGTCTCGTAAAATACATCCCATCAGCCCAGAGACATTTTTCACAAAGGGGTTTTGAGTATTTTTCCTGGATTTTGAATTCCTCAAGACTAGCAAATTACAGGTAATTCTCTACTTAGAACCACAATAGAGCCCAATATTTCTGCAGCTAAGTGAGACAGTTGAGTTTTGCTCCTTTTTACGACCTTTCTTGTCACAGTTGTTAAGTGAATCACTGCAGTTGTTAGTAACATGGTTGTTAAGTGAATCTGGCTTCCCCATTGATTTTGCTTGTCAGAAGGTCGCAAAAGATGATCACATGACCCCGGGACACTGCAAGCGTCATAAATATGAACTAATTGCCAAGCCTCTGACTTTTGATCACATGACCATGGGGATGTTGCAATAGTCATAAGGGTGATAATTGGTCATAAATCACTTTTTTCAGTGTCGTAACTTTGAATGGTCATTAAATGAATGGTTATAAGTTGAGGACTAACTAGCACATTCTGTTCTCACATCTGTGAAAAGATGGAGTCAGAGGCAAAAATGCTAGTATTGTTCATTAACTTTTCATTCTTAAGAAACAAATTCATTCTATGTCATAGACCTATCTGGGATTCAGTCTCTTATTACTACTGAGTGAATAGGAAGAGTTCACATAGCTCACATTTTAAGACAAATTTAATGTTCAGCTATACTAAGCTTTTTTGCAGACCAGAATACTATTATATGCTACTGCATAGTTTTTTATGTTCAAATCTGCATTTCCCCAGAAATGCAGATTCTGTAATGTTATTTGCACATAAAAAAAATTGCAACCCAAAATAGGGCACTGAGAAAATAAAGTAAGCATTATATTAGAAGAGGATGAAAATATTAAGAAAAGAAGACACACTAAAATGTCCTGGATGGAAAGAAATAAACATATCTTCAATCTCCAGGGTGATTAAAAAACTAGTTACCTAGTATTGGTGTAATTGAGTTTGAAGGTATTTTCCATTTTTGTCTTCCAGGCACTCAACAAATTTCTATGCACACATTCAGCTTCAAGATATTCCTCGAAACTTTTTAACCGTACACAGGTGCTGATCAAGTTCTTGAAATTCAATAAATGCTCATGCCAACGGAATTTAAAAGTCTTTCATTTGCCCTGTTTACTTCTTGAAATTTGAAAAGCTGGATTTTCCAAATTTTGTAAAGCTTTCTAGGTTCAGAAAATATGAATTTACAATTATTTCATTTCTCAAACATTGAACCAAGGAGGATCAAATTATTATTGATGACAGCAAAAAAGAAATACACATGTATGTGCCCCAGAAATTATATTTCTTTGGCCTAAATGATATTCTGTCAATGCATTTTGCTTCACATCTCCTCTCCTTAGATGGCTATTTGCGCATGCAGAAATGCATACAGTTTTATTCATTTGAATTTATTAGCCACCCAGTTTCAATGAATTCCAATTATTAATCATCAGTTGTTACTTGTGAGAACAAGAAGGCATGAGGTAAGCATTTTAAGACCTTATTTGCATATGCAACTGGCTTGATACAGAATGGAGAGAATGTACACATCTGCTCATTGACTCATAAAGCCTTGTAGATACATTAAAGTACAAGACCAAAAAGGCAAATGTAAGTCAACAGATATCCAAATTTCTCCACTCAAGAGTCTGTACATGTTCTTTTACCAACAGTACAGTACATTTCTACAGGGGGTGGACGAGAAGACCTCCAAGGTCCCTTCCAGCTTGATTCTGATTCTGATTCTGAAGTATATGAAACAATTGAGCTATGAGAGTATTCATGCATGTTTTCATTGTGTGTGTTTATCATTATATTGACATTTTTAGTTCTGAGAACAAACCCAGCTATTCTCCCGTTATCTCAGCACCATCTTCTGAACCTAAAGAACTGAATCTGTCCTTCCAGTGAGAAACATCTTGAAAGGCCTATAAGAGTCCCCCTTCTCTCTGAAGTCAGATGGACGAAATAACAGATTTTTCTGGATGATGGTCCCACAGTTTGGAATGTTTCTGAATGATCCTCAAAGATGGTTTAATTTCACCAGGCCTTTAATCCTAAATTTTATTGACATCCAAAACGGGGGTTGGAGGGCATTGGCATTTATTATTGCTGTTATTTTTAATCATTTCAATTTACTTAATAACTCAAGTCCTTCTGAGTTAATTGGATTCAGCAGCAGCCATGGGTTGATGATGGTCAAAAGTAACAACATAGCAGATGGAGCATTATGATGCAAGCCTTGCCCCTTTTATATATAAACTGACATCACACACAATTCCATGGGAGAATGATGCTCCTACCTTCCCCCGGATTTTAACATACACACAAAATGCACCCCATGTGAGCTATGAAAACTGTAAAATAAATAAGCAATAATATTTGAATATTTGATTATTCTAGGACCAAGAGCATTGTTATATCGGGTGATGTAAGAGAGAGACTGCCAAGCCAGGGGGAGGAGTCAAACCAGGACTTAATTTAGAATCCATTCATGGGTACAAAATCCCTCTTGAATGCAACTGAATCTTATCTAGTCTTCCCCAGGTGCAAACTGTCAGTCTGAAAAGATTGCTATGTTTAGGCTTGAGCGATAAAACAGCAAATTAAACTCTTCAAGTGTGGATCTAGTTGTTTGCACCTGACAGGCACTTTATAAACTACCTTTATTCAAGTCTAGATGAGTTTGACTTCAATTCCAATTAATTTGCAGTATGTTGCTAGAATTTACAGAAGTTGAGCTGTATCACATTGAAGATGAAAAACCTGGCGGAGTCCCAGATAAATATACAGGATAGATGAAAACGTTGCAGAAAGGACTGGCCATCCATCTATAGCCCCCTAATCTTCTCTAGTGTTATGGCTCTTACAAAAAAGAAATCTGATCCATTAAAGTTGTTGCCACTAACTTCAGGAGTGTGTTTGTGCACTGAGTGCTCAATATGCAATTGGCATATCAACTATCATCCATCAACAGACCTAAGTACTTAATGGTAATAATCTAACCAGAGTGTTCATTGATTAAATCAGAAGCAATCCAAAGCCAACAGCATAACAGAATATAACTGGGAGATATTTTCTGATTCTCGTAGTGATTACTAAAATAGGTAAACAATAGAGCAGAACAGTATTTTTTCCTAATTAACACCATCCCCAGTAATTTCTGAAATAATCATTTTAAAATAACCCAACAAATTGGTATGGACTGTCTTTTGAATCTTTTGTCTTGTGATTTTATGGATTAGCGTTCTCTCTTTCACCCCAGAGGACAAAATGAAATAGTTGAAAATGTGCAAAAGCTATTGTTTGTCAAGGAACCAGCTAGAATGAGGAGTGGCCAGAGAAATTTGGATTATAAAATCTTCCCACTGAGATACGATCATTTTGTAGGAAACGCTATCATAAAATCTGATGCAGCTCCTGCTTTGAAAATTTTATTTCTCACCTCTTGGGATTTTGAACTGCTCTTCTGATATGCTTTTGAACTTCAACTCTGTATTGCTATATATTTTATTACCTGGACTCCAATTATTTGGGTGTACTTTGCTTTCTTATCTGCCCTGATTGTGAGGCCTGGAGAATCTGATTCTGCAGTGATAGTAAATTACTCTGTGTTGATTCATTGCTAACTCTGATTGTATCTAATCTCTTTCTACAAAGCCTATTTGTATTAAATATAGCTTTAAAACATATCTAGAATTCATTGAAAAGAAGATGGTTGAGAGAAGGCAACCTTGTCTTCATGTGGAATATTCTCCTGTCTTACACCAAAGTGAGATTAGCTTCCCTGTTAATGTTCCCTAAATCCTCCAAGATCCAGCTTTGTCCTTCCAGGGTGTCCGGCTTATTCTAGGATAGCCTTATCATTGTGTTTACTCTCTCCTGTATTTTAATTATGGCTGCTTCTAATGATTGTTTTTAAATATTTATTGTTTAATTGTTGTACACCTCCCAGAATCACTTCTGTGCAAGATGGGCAGACATATACATTTGATAAATTAATAAAAATAAATTAGATAATATCTAATTTATTTAATGAACTGCAGCATGTGAACAGTGTTTTAACTGAAGATTGTGAAGAGGTGAGAAATGGTAAACCTAGTGGTTCACCTTATTGCCCACAATTGTCAATAGTTAATCTTTTATCACACTAGTTTCAATTACGTTCTTCCTAAGTGAAGAACTTGTGCGTAATCTCAAGTCCTTGTCAATTCTTCCTTCCAGTGTGATTGTTGGCTCAGTTGTCTTCAGTTTGCCATTTCTTTCCCAGAATTCCTCCAATTTTACACAACTTGACTAGGTTCTGTGCTCATATTTGACGCTTACTTTAGTTTAATTCCACAATTTCTTTCTCTTACTCTTTTTATTTAACGCTTTTTAAAATTCATTACTTCTCCTGGGTGTTTCGGCTGTCAAGCTGGCAGTTCAGGGTTGTTGACATAACTGACATCTTTGCCCTAAGAAATTGCTCTCAATTAATTGTCAGAATCAGAAAAATATCTCAGAGGATTAAGAATTCCAAATTCTGCATGACTGTACTTGGGAAGTTTTTGCCCAAAGTTTTTGCAATGGCAGTAAAATTCTTCTCATTGATTTTCTCCTAAGATGCTGACCCATGGTTTGGTGACTAAGCAGGAACTAGCTGATACAGGGCACACACTGTTATAAGCCTTAAATCATAATTTCTAAATCATAATAACTGGATTCATGAAGACCAAGGCAAAAGCAAATAAATCACATTATAGCTTAATGCAATATGTACACTCAGCCACTAAATGATGAGCATCTTATTGCTGTTGTAAATATATCCCTTGATTATGTCACATACTCTAATTTTATTAAGAAGCCTTGGCATTCAACTGTGGATAACAGAATTATTATATCCTTTGACAGTAACTCTCCAAGCTTTAGAATGTGGATGAGTTCAAAGAACACACTAAGCCAAAATCATTTGTGTGGTGTGTGTGTGTGTGTGTGTGTGTGTGTGTGTGTGTGTGTGTGTGCACATACAGGACCAAAAGATCCTGTATTTAGTACCGGTTTATTACTCCTTAATCCTTCTGCTGATTAGACACTATCTATTCAAGCAATGATGCCATGCTACCAACATGGATTGGTGTATTGGTGTGTATATATGGATATTTACCCATGTAACAAGGCTGTATTACTGTTACCTTTCTCATCTTTTCTACTACCTTGTCCTATTGATATCTTATGATTATATTACTTTGTTGTTTGTATGTACAGTGAGAGCTTATGCACCAGAGGCAAATTCCTTGTGTGTCCAATCACACTTGGTCAATAAACCTGTTCGGTTCGGTTCAGTTCCACTACACTACACTACACTACACTACATATCAGAAAAGCAGTCAAGGTGTTTATATGTTAAGCCGCAAGAACCCTGTAGACTAAGCTGGCTTCCTCTTTGTTATCTCTGAATGGCTCTGTTCTTCAGAGAGATTCTTGGGAAACCTAGGCAAGTACTTTAACTACTATAGGAAGTGGGAAGGAGTAGCTGAGCTGATATGGTTGCATGCGCTGCCAAGTGCACTTTGCATCATTTTGTCTAATGGTTTGGCCCATATACTGTATGACAGGCAGGAGTTTGTTCCTACAATCACTTAAAAAAAATAGCCCATGGCATATTTCCTTTTCATTTTTTTGCAAGTAATAACTGAATTCTAGCAAGTTATGTCTGTCATTAAGACAGAAATAATTTTTAGCAAAAACACGCTGATGAATGTTGGGAGAAGGATTTATGGTTTCTGCTTTCCTCTTCCACCAAGTAAGTAGTAAAAGTATTTTACAACTTCAGTTAATGTGCTGGATTATAACTTGGTCTCCCTGCATTCTCATTTGTTCCTCAGAGTCTTCAGCCTCAATCCTATTTCCAAAGAAAATGCATAAATATTTTAGAACAATATACACAATACTCTTGGATCTTAAAAAAAAATACATTATGCATGCATACTCACATACTACTATTTTTTACTAATGACCACTGAGGCTTTTTCTTTTGCATGCTCCAATGATTTGATTACCGGTACATGAAAATACAGATAGTTGTAAACTTGATTAGAAAAATTTTTTCCCAATCTATACTCTATCCATCAATCTATGCAATGTGCCAATCACCAAAAAGGAAATAGGTATGATAAAATTAACAGACAAATTTAATTCTCAATATCAACATACTTTAATTTGGGCATCCCAATTTTTATTCAATAGGTACCGTACATAAAAGTTGGGAGCTCTAACAATGCAGTTACTTTGGCTGACAAGAGGTTTTGACCAATATACTCTAGTGATATAAGATCAACCTGGGTCTTCTTTATGTAGCCGCATGTTACATTAAAACTCAGTTATATACATTTATACATGCCTCATTTTATGACCTTTGTTGCCACAGTTATGTGAATCACTGCTATTGTTAAGTTAGCAACGTGGTTGTTCAGAGAATCTGGTTTCCCCATTGACTTTGCTTGTCAGAAGGTTGCAAAAAGTGATCGCACGACCCCGGGACACGACAACGGTCATAAATATGAGTTAGTTGCCAACTTTCTAAATTTTGATCATGCGACCATTGGGATGCTGCAATGATCATAAGTGTAAAAAAAAAATCATGAGTCATTTATTTCAGTGCTGTTGTAACTTTGGTCACTAATCAAACTGTTTAAGTCTAGGACTATCTATATTTCATTCTTTTGTAATTTCTAGCATACCATATAAGGCACTGTTCAACTGAAATCAACAGAATGGAGAGAAAAAGAAAGAATTGGAATCATAAATGACATCGGTGGCAAAATTAATGGGAATTGTCAACACACTGAATTTTGGCAACAGGTATCATTATTGGATTTTATTGCACATACCCAAACTGATACAGGTGTCATTAATAAGATGCTGATTCATCATTTACCTACAAAAGAGCTACTGTATATAATTTCTTTGGTCACTCATATCTCAGTCCAGTATTTCTGTATCACATGCTGTGCTTATTTGGGATGCATCTGCACAGGATACACAATCTTTCTTTGCAAAGTAGCATCAGCTACACTGTAGCCCCACTAAAGCTAATTCATACACCCTGTGACACGGTATGTGAATTAGCGGTGCATTTTGGAATCGCCATTGACTGCAACTTGACCTTGCATGCTGTCAAAATTATTTTTATGCTTAAAAGTACAGCGGACCACAACTAGAATCAGAATTTCTGCTGTTAAGCGATTCAGTCATTAAGTGAGTCGCCCCCCGATTTTACATGGGGTTTTTTGCCATGGTTGTTAAGCAAATCACACAGATGTGACATGAATCCAGCTTCTCCCATTGACTTTGCTTGTTGGAAGCTCCCTGGGAAGGTGGCCAACGGCAATTATGTGACTTCGGAACGCTATAAACAAGAGGTCCCCAACCTATTGGTCACCAGGCTGCATGAGTAGCTGGCAAGTGCGTGCATGCACAGTCCCACTCGTGTGAGCGTTGCCGCAAACTTTGTTGGTGCTCGCGGCCCCACTGGTGCTCTCAATGGGTGTTCATATGTATGCACGCATGCGTTTACCCCTCCCACAAAACCATCCCTTCTTTCCCCCCCTCTCCCCGCTCCCTGCCGCCAACCCCAAAATGTTGGGGAACTCTGCTGTAAACCATCGTAAATACAAGCTGGTTGCCAAGCACCCAAACGTAAGCAGAGTGTCTGACTGGGGACACTGCAACAGTCATAAGTGTGAGGACCGATCATAAGTCACTTTTGAACAGTCATTAAATGCATGGCCATAAATCAAGGATTTTCAGAAGCCAGATCTTCCCCAGAAACTTTGAATGGCACTTGCTGGCTATAGCAACTTTTATGGAAAATATAAATAATTATAAATCCTCCCTTAGCAGAATTCTTATGTTCCGTGAGGCTAATAGGAGCTGATCGTCTGCAATATGTCTTGACATCTCAGTCCCTGAACTTATGAACTATTGACTGTCTTTAAGAAAGTGGGACTTGGCCACCTGCTATTGGTTAGATGTAGCTTACTGGGCAGAAAGAAGAAAGCCTGATGCTTCTGTTCTTTTGTTATGATTGAAATATTTTCTGTAATTATGGATTGGGGAATCACATCTATGCTTTCAGTTTCTCTATTTCTCATGCTTCAAAACCAGTGGTTTTGGCTCAGATCGTGCAGAATATTGTGCAGCATTGCCAGGATGCAGTGGGACATCAGGATATATCAATCTAAATGACTGTTTTTCCTACTACTCAAATATAGATGAAGTGTATGTAGATTGGCATAGTTGTCTGTTTACATCGTCTCTCCACTGGGCCTTTTTTGTTGAACTTTAACCTGCATTAAAATTACTAGTTATCTTCCCAGCTTACTCGAGAAACCGGAAGAGGGAATACAAAATCAACGTGGACGTCTGGTTTCATAGCATGCATAGCAGCTGGCCCTCCATTATTGCTAAGATGACTATGATATCATCCTAAATACAAAGCCTTCTACTCTCTATCTGAATTAGTGTGTTAGATGCAAAACAACTAGATGGTCAGACTAATTAAGGTTTATATTGACAATTGATTACATGAGGATTAAAAGTATGAGCTATTCAGAAAGTAATAGTAACCTTATGTACAATATGACAATTCAGATAATTTGGTCAGTGTGTGATTATTCAACCCAACAGATGGATTTGCAAAATTGATAAGAACTGCCTTTATTGTATGGCGGGGTCCCCAATGCCCGGGCTATGGCCCACTATTGGGCTGTGAGTCATTTGGAACTAGGCCGTGGAAGCAGTGGGCGAGCATGCGCGTGCATCCCCACTTGCACGAGCAGTGGGTGAGCATGTTCACGTGTGCTTGCCAGCGGCTCACATGGAACCATCCCCTTTTCCCCCACCACCAGTCCACAAAACTGGAAAGGTTGGGGAACTCTGTTGTATGGTATTTCAAACTTTCTCTATACCATTATCTATCTATACTGTTCTAGGTCAGGGTTAGGGATCAGGACTGCAAAAATATTTTCCAAAACCTAGAGATGCACAAAGAAGCATAGGCAATATCAATTCAGGAATCAATAACAAAAGCACTCTACATCCTAATTGAACTTCCAAAGGAGGAGCAACGCTGAGTAGATACAACAGGGAAATCTGTTGGGAGGTCAGGAAGATTCACACGCGGTAGGTTGTTCTCAAACAGAGCGCTTGCTAATTATATTAGAAAGTTCTTATTCAGCTGCTGCTCTTTAAGTCTGATATGGCTGTCAGAATATGTAGATACCTTGAGTTAACAACATTAACCTCTCAGTCTGGACCTGGCTATATGGTCATCCAGGTACTGCCTAGAAATTTTTATTTCTTGGCTGGTCTCCCTTGTAAAAAAAAACCCCACTCTGATGGAACTCCACCTTCTGGTATTCAAACTGGTTATATTCCATTGATTTTTAATTTTTTTCATTTAATAATTTGCAAACATTATCAAGTAATGTTACCTGAAGTAACCTCCCCATCACAAGACCCATCACAAGCCTCTCTCTGATGACTCACACCTGACCATCACGAGATCCTCACTTGACACACCCACACCTGAAGCCCTGATAAACAGAAGAGCATGGACACAGACATCCCCTAAACGCCGCTGAAGATGTTACCTAGCCTGACAATGAAACGTTCTGAAACCAACCCACAAGCTTGGAGAACAAACCTTCACCTTTGTGGCATATGTAGGTTTATTTTTTTAATTTATTTATTTATAGCCCATCTTTATTATTTTTATGAATAACTCAAGGCGGTGTACATACTTAATACCTCTTATTCCTCCTCTTATTTTTCCCCACAACAAACTTATGTGATGAGTTTGGCTGAGAGTGAGATACTGGCCCAGGTCATCCAGCAGGGTTTTATGCCTAAGGTGGGAGTAGAACTCACGGTCTCCCAGTTTCTAGTTTGATGCCTTAACCACTAGACCACTGGCTCTTCTTTCAGGCATGGACTACATCTCCATCTTTTCATCATATGTTGATTAGAATCACCAAAACCAGTGGGATTTACATTAGCTGTAATCAGTGGTGGTATTCAAATAGGTGAACAACCGGTTCTCTATGTGGATGCCGCTTCCGGAAGTCCATTCTGGGCTGGGCAACAAAAAATTAACTACCGGTCTGCTGAACTGGTGCGAAACGGCTGAATCCCACCACTGGCTGTAATAAATTACAATTCAATCCTTTACTTTGGGAACTTTGTCCGTTAATGTCTTTGTAGTATGGCTTTAAAGAATAGAGATCCCATTCTGTTGAAAGAAATAAGGCGGAAAGGTAGTAGAGTAGTGGTTCTCAACCTGTGGGTCGGGACCCTATTTGGGGTCGATCGACCATTTCACGGGGGTCGCCAAGCAAGGCTGTCCGCCATTTTTTTTGTCCCCCATTTTTTTTGTCCGCCATTTTTTCCCCTTTTCCGGCGGGTGCCTTACCTCCCTTGAGCTGGGCCAGCTGGTGGTCGGCCTGCTCCGTCTCTGCCACTTGCCAGCTACGCCTCGGCCGGCGCAGGGGGCGGAACCACGCATGCACGGCGCTCCCAGGCAGGGAAAGTCCTTGACCTACGACCGGTTGGGTAGTCCTCGACTTACGACCGGTTGGGGTCGCGGCATTAAAAAGGTTGAGAACCACTGTAGTAGAGGCTGTGGAAAAGGATTTGTAATCTACTTTATATATTACACATTATACAGGTAGTCCTCAACTTACAACCATTCATTTAATGACTGTTCAAAGTTACAATGGCACTGAAAAAAGGGACTTATGACCTATGGTCACACAACGTTGCAGCATCCCCGTGGTCATGTGATCAAATTTTGGATGCTTGGCAACTGGCATGTATTTATGGCAGTTGCAGCATCCTGGACTCACATGATCACTTTTTGTGATCTTCTGACAAGCAAAGTCAGTGGGGAAGCCAGATGTGCTTAACAATGAGGCATGTTACTAACTTAACAACTATGATTTACTTGACAAGAGACGGCATAAAATGGGGCAAAACTCAGTTATCAATTGCCTCACTTAGCAACAGACATTTTGGGCTAAATTGTGGTCGTATGTTGAGGACTACTTGTACATATTAGCTGTTTTAATGTTGCTTTTATAGTTTCATAGGCTGTTCTGGATTTGGATGGTCAATATATTTAATAAACAAAAGATTAGAGCACAATATTGCTTCTTATTTGGTCTCAGTATGTGTGCATGTGCTCATTATGGTTTAACTTTAGGTACAAATCAAGGTAATTTCTAACTATTAGACCAATTATTAATATTTGTTTTTAATTATGTTTTTAATTTGTAGTTTTTTGGTAGTAGCATTTTATCTGGTTGTTAGCCGCCCAGAGTCCGCAAGGAGAAGGGCGGGATATAAATTAAATTAATAAATAAATAAAAAATAAATAAATAAATAAAGTACATGCTTAAAATTCCATTGCCATCTGGGTTGGTGGCAGTCTTGTGCACATACAGTAATATTCCTGTCAAGAACAAATGACAGAACAAGTGTTTCTCCTAATGCTGCAAATGTCTCTTTCTAATATCTAATCCATCATTTCTTTTAGGAAGTTACACCGTGTGTTAGTGTGTTAGGATGCTCAGTAGAAATAGCCTTGACTTTGAATGAAAATTAAGATATATTGCCTAGTATCTTCTTTCACCAGAACTTCACTACAGAAGAATAGCCTGGGAAATATATAAATCCTATTTAGCTCCGGCATTAGAAACAGTTACTGGCTGTTCAAATATCATTTTAAAAAATCTCACTTCCAGTTTGGTACATATAAGCCATTTTTTACACAGCTGATGGCAAAGTTCAGGCTTTGCATCCTTAAACAGAAACTACAGTGGTACGGCCGCAACTGATATGTAATGCAGTGACAAACTCTTCATGTGAGCTGAAGCTCCTTAACAATCTAACGCAGGGGTAGTCAACCTTGGCTCTTTTATGACTCGTGGACTTCAACTCCCAGAATTCCTGAGCCAGCTAAGCTGGCTCAGGAATTCTGGGAATTGAAGTCCACGAGTCATAAAAGAGCCAAGGTTGACTACCCCTGATAACGTTTTGGCTTTAGTTTATAATGATGGAGCTGGGCGGGAGTCAGAGGAAGGGCCCAGGGGACGCACTATATCGTCTGCATGCAAATGGTCCCAACTTTAACCACTAATATTTCCATGCAAGCTTTTCTGGATTTCTGGGGATCTCTGTCCGACAAGCAGACACCGCTGAACCTATGGCCTCAGAGTTTCATTTGCTGTTTCTAAATGCAATTATTATGCTCATTTGTAATATATATATATTTATTCTATACAACACCTGCTGTCCTTTTTTAGCTTAAAATAGATGGATTGAACAGTATCATTAGTATCTGTGAAATACCTTGGCAATCCCATTGGAAAAGTGCTACATAAGCACAATGTGTATTGCATGCATAAGTAAACCATGCTGAGTTATGTGTCTATAGGGAAGAATGTATTGGTTTTTAATTGTTGATTTTAATGGATTAGGGTAAAATATTGTTTTCTTTTATTTGATCTTTGTCCCCTGGTGCTCCTTCTTTTTCCTTCTACTCATCAGTGTGACAGGTTCCTCTTCAGACTTTTAATTATCTCTTCCAGGACTCCTTGTATTACCAACGGTTGTGGCATTTTTATCACTCTATTGAGGCTTAATTCCGTGGTTATTCCCTCTTCTCCTCCAATTTCCCCCAGCAGGAAGGTGCAAGTTGTTATTTATCTATTCCTTAAAATCGGCCAAGAGTTGGGAAGTAGGTTAGCTAGTTCATACATTTCATGAAATAAATGATTCAAATCCGCTTCTCAGCAGGAAGCTACATAAGGCTCCATGCTGCACAGCACTAAAATAAAATGAAGACACTGGTTTAAATGATCTCACATTATATTTCATTAATGCCCTTCTATTAGCCTCCACTAATAATGTTATGGTTTCTGCAGGCAATAAGAGAAGTCTGGCGAAGGAATGCACAGTTAAGCAGAAAATGTGTGTTAAATACAACATTCATGCTACAAAGAAAAATTATCGAGATCATTGCTTGATGTCAGAGTACAGATGAGTCCTCAACTTACGACCACAATTGAGCCCAAAATTTATGTTGCTAAGCGAGACAGCTGTTAAGTGAATTTTATGACCTTTCTTGCCACATTTGTTAAGTGAATCACTGCAGTGGTTAAGTTAGTAACATGATTGTTAAGAGTGTCTGGCTTTGCTTGTTAGAAGATCGTAAAAGTTTATCAGATGATCCTGGAACACTGCAGCCATCATAAACATCTACATTTTGATCACATGATCATGGGGATGCTATAATAGTCATAAGTGTGACAAATGGTCATAAGTCACTTTTTTCGGTGCCGATGTACAGAATGGTCACTAAATGACCTGTTGTAAGTAGAGGGCTACCTGATGTCTCTCTTACTCAGTCCAGCCTTTCTGTTGTTCCCAAGGCATTATGTCTTCTCTCGGATCAAGCATTTGAGTAGTTATAGAAAAAAAAATGACTTTGAAACTGATAAAGAGTCGGGTGCATAGAGTATTTATATGCAATGCAATCTTGGTACAGGTCCTTTGCTTTGCAACATCTGCTTAAGGTGTTTATGTATACAAAGTATAAAGAAAGTCAAGGGGTTTCAGATCTCCTGCAAAGATATCTATAGGGATCCTCTTCGTCCAAGCTCCAACAAATGAAAAGCCTTTCCCACATTTACGTGGTAATGATTCTCATTGAACTCGGCAGGAATTTACAGTGTTTTTTGCACTTTAAATGGAAGCTTAAGCCTTATTGCATCCAACATAAATTCAGATTCTTCCAGATTATAGTGTATTGTGCAATTGCCATGTCTTTCTTATTAGTAAGTGTGGATTATGTCATCTCATATGGTCACCTTTCCTCCATGTGTTCTCCTTCCTTCCTTCCTTCCTTCCTTCCTTCCTTCTTTCCTCCCTCCCTCCCTCCCTCCCTCCCTCCCTCCCATCCTGTCTTTACTGACTCTTGGTGATTGCTTGGATTAGATCCTGCAATTATCTTATCAAGATTTTGGAAATAATTTGTCATTGCCTCCTTCCTGGGGCTGAGAGGCTATAACCAGCTTATAATCACCCAACTGATTTGTGCTAAGGTGGGACTAGAACACACTGTTCTAGTTTCAGGCCCAGTACTCTAACCATTACCCCAACTATGATAGACAGTAGAACCTGTTGCTGCCAACCTTTACTGAATACACTATGGCCAAACATTTCTCAATAGTTTATTTTCATTTTATCTAATAAAATGATTTTGTTAGAAGTGGATATACATCTCTGACTGATTGGTCAATAAATGTACCTATTTGCTAGCCCCCTTAGGTAGACCAAACCAAGAAATCAACTCCACAGAGAGACTAAAATTATCTTTATTGAGATTGGTTATGATTGGTTATGATTGTGTTGTACCTCCTTCTTATAGATTTGTGAATTAATAAGGTGTCTGTCTGAGCTGCTTCTCAATGTTATCCGGCTGTTGTGGACTCAAAACCTTATTTTACCTTGTTCCTTGGCAACAAAACCTGCATGTCCCCATCAAGGTCATCCTCCTTCCTTTCTACATTTATTTAATTGTTCTCTTTGCTATTACTCTTTCATTTTTAATTGGGGTTGTATCTAATATCACAGGAAAGTATAACAAAAGTTCATTATTTATATTGTCATGGCAGTATGGACAGAGGAAGTCTAGCTCCTTGGAGATATTTCAAATCCTCTCTTCAATTTTTCAGGCATTATTTTTAGACAGTTTCTGGTCCTTTTAGTTCTGGAGCTGGCAATGTCTATCCTGTTCAGTAAGAACACTGCTTTCTACTGTTTTAGGTAATGAATCCAAAACAAACCACAGTAATTGACAAAGTGCTTAAATATATTTGTCTGACTTCACACAGAGCTGTAAGATTTAATGCACTTTGTGTTTGATTCAATCTGTGGACACAGCTACTGTGAATGAACTAGGATTTATGGTTAATAAAATCAGGCTATTGTTTAACAAATCATAATAAAACAAACCACAGTTCCCCATTAATATGTGAACTCAATCCTTTTATTATCATTTGAGACAATTATTATGACTGAAGTTCTTTAGAGTGCAAGGGGAAAGACATATTGTAGTTTGCATAGGCATGTTCATAGTATCCAACAGCAATTCCTTAAACTAAATGTGGCTTTTGCCAGGATGACACAGCAACTGTGTGATTTCAGGGAAAGAGGACGCTGCTTTAAAAAATTTCTACAGGTGCTACATGAATATTCCTGAATGCTCTGTAGGTTGATTTCTCCTTTGAATTTGTAGAACAGTCACAACAATTATACTATTTTAATAAGGCTACTTGATTTATGGGCTGATCTATTCATTATCTGTTAGGATCATCATTTCAAAATATTATACAGTATTTTCCTGACTTATGACTCTTCCACTTATGCTAAAAAAAATAGAGAAATCTTATTTTTATTTGAGATCACTAAACTGCAATTGAGTTTTGGCAAACCTCAAGCTCAAAGCTATATGAAAGGTACAAAACGTTTATGTTTCTGTACTGGCTTCTTTAAACCTCATTTAAACCTCATTTTACCTTATAATTGCCCTAGGATACTAGAAAGTTTAATTTGGTTAGCTGCTTAGGACCAGCTACTGAGTCCCCATAAACTGAATATTTCTCAAACATCTGAAATTGTTAATGGAAGCCTTTGAGAAGAATAAAGGAGACAAATCTTTGGGATCTTCAAACAAAACTGGTTTCAGGCCACTTGGTATATATTTGGCCCAGACAATACATCCCTTTTTTTCAACTTTGAAATATGTTGGTACTGCCTGGATTAATTTTGATACACAACACAGTTTTGATAAACTCTCAGTATGATTTCTCCCTGTAATTTAATATGCATTCAGGGATGTGCTCATACTCAAGCAGACTGTGTAGAATTAGCTACAATTACAAATGAACAAGAAGTTGCCTATTAGCACAATCCTAACCTCCTTGTTAAGTCAGCCTGGCAATTTGCTCCTACATATTTAGCTACAGCTCTTGTCAACATCCCCTGACCTGACAGAACAAGCACTTTATATAAATACTGTAATTTGCGGGTTGAGTTTCAATTCTGAATGATAAAAAGTATAGTTTTGAATTTTGTCATTGGAAGGTGTGGATTTGTAAAATACAGTAGTCACACAGAATAGAACATTCTATACTATATTTTAATCCATTTTTGCTACGAAAATTCAGACATTTTGACTTTACTCAAAGTACTACATTATTTACAAGTTAGCATGATGCTATGATATTTGTTTTACTCTAGCTATTCTTTTCCATAGGAGATCTGTGCATGAAAGGAACATAAGATTGGAAAACTGAGCATGTAATTTCCTTTCTGTTCTGAGCCAAGTGCAATTCTTTAGCCTAACTTTATTGTGTGAAGATAAAACAGAAAGGGGAAGAAGAATCATAAGCTCCTTGGAAGAAATGTGGAATATAAACATAAACAAACAAATTTATACTTGAAGTCATGGTTCTAGATGAGCCCTAATTTGAACTAAACATATGAAATGAAATAGTAGAATCACTATCCAAGACTTTCAAAGTGATAATTGGAGCAATTTTCTAGTTACTTTGAAAGGTAGCCTAAATGTTCAGTTTCAAGCTGTCTTTATTTTTTAATCTCCAGTTCAATGCACAATCCTTTCAAATGAGAAAAAACAGTGTTAACTCTGTGTGTGGCCTGAAAATGAACCATTATCGTTCAGCCTTTATTTTATTTTTTTGCTGATTGGTTTGGGAACGTGTATTTTTGCCTTGTTTTGGCTTGGTTTCTCCTCTATAAATAAATGTACTTTTGTTCTTCCAAATGGAATATCTTTGAGATAAAGTAACTAACCTCCAACCTATAGTCCTGTGGGAGCAATCACAATGTAGAAGATGTGCAAGTCCATGCCTGAGATCAAAATTATTTCTTTTTTAATTATAGAAAATGCTTTAAAAATCAGAAATTTAAATTCTTTTTACATTTTTTTTAGAAATATATATAATGTAGTAACTTCTTTAACTAGGGCTACTTGGTTTGGGCTGCAAAAATCCAAATGACCACTCGATAGCAGCAAAGAAATAAAGCAAATAAAGCAGTAACCCTTTGCTGCCATCTAATAGTTGTTCCAATTCTTGCACCGTGAGCTTTTAACAAAACACAAAACAGACTTCTGAAAAATCAGCCTAAATGTCTTGCGAGATATGTTCTCTTTACAAAAGTAGTATCAATGGCATAATTCTTGCAAATGGAGTCAGAACAATTAAAGATTTACATATAAAATTTGGCCTGGTTAGCTGATTGAAGCTTTCGGGCTGAGCAGCATTGTATACAAGCTAGTTAAAAAAAGAGCAAAACCTTTTGCGACACAAGTTTCTAAAGAGCTCAGAAGGGCATATGTAAGCTTATCCCATGTTTTTCTTAGCACAATCTTGTAAAGTAAATTTCCTTGAGAGATGGTGGCTAATTGAGAATAATACAAGTCTTATGGCTTAGTCGAGATATGAAGACAACTTTCCTTGGTCCTGATCCAACAAATTAACTCCAACATTACTCTGGCTCTAAATAGGAAACTTGTTCACATGAAATATAGTCTAACTGATTTCATAGGAACGTACTTTTAAGTCAGTGCTTGTGGGAATTTCATCGGTAGATCTCCATATGATGGTATGTTAAAAATTACATTAGTGGAAGCCAAACATAATCTACGTGTAATCAATCATGAATGGCAAAACCAGAAAGAATTAAAGAAGTTTTCCTGTTTGACTTCTGAACATCATCGTTCTTTAGGGACACAATACCTGCTGCTGATAAGGATCTGCAAAGTAATTAAAAGAAACATATTAGTATAGAGTTTAATTTCATTTTCAATCAAATGTAGGGGATTAACTTTGATAAACAAGACCTTTTGATGCTTGCAGTTAGTTCTTCTTTTTTTTTTTTTAAGGTATGCTTTCACTGTTTTCATTCCTGCTTCCTGGAATCTGAGAGAGCTGGAGAAAGTAATTATATATCCACTGTGCTTATTTTGTAACAAATGGTGAAGAGCAGTCCACAAGTGTATTCTTTAAGCAAATACAAGAACTGTGTATTGCTTATTTGTTTTTTTGAGAAAGATGTGTTATGGAATCGAGCAAGCATTTTCTAGTACATACCCATCTGTCATAAAAGATGAGAATCAGCCACATATGTTTGATTATTATGTATTTAAACAGAACTACTGGAGTTTGTCCCGATGAAATCCGTGCGATTAATGTCAGAATTGTATCCCAACTGATCTGGGAGAAAGCACAAAACTGAACTCAGTGGTGGCTTACTTTTAAAAAGACATGTGTAGGCTGGTGCTCTTACTCTTACAGTTAAGGATTAGAATGTTAATACGTTGTTTTGCCCTTTCAGTAGGTGTGTGTCATTCCTCATCATTCAAACTCGGGTCCTGAAAGGTTGATCTACAGGTAGACCTAGACTTACAGCAGTTCCTTTAATGACCTTTCAAAGTTACAATAGCACTGGAAAAAGGTGACTTATGACCATTTTTCACACTTATGACCGTTGCAGCAGCCCTGTGGTCATATGATCAAAATTCCGATGCTTGGCAACTGGTTCATATTTATGACCCTTGCAGTGTCCCAGGGTCACGTGATTCCCCTTTTGCGACCTTCTGACAAGCAAAGTCAATGGGAAAGATAGATTCACTTAACAACCGTGTTACTGACTTAACAACTGCAATGATTCACTTCACAACTTTGGCAAGAAAGGTCGTAAAACGGGGCAAACTTACTTAACAACTACCTCACTTAGCAACAGAAATTTTGGGCTCAATTGTAGTCATAAGTTGAAGACTATCTGTATATCAAGGCTATTATTTGAACATCAGAATTTCAGAGGTGCTTTAGAAAGCCAGTAAATGTCCCACTCAATAGCATACTTTTTTGACTTCTTGATTCAATTATTATTGTAACACTCTCCTAATCCATATAATCTCTGCAAGAAAGTACAACTATCAAGCTAATAACTAAGTAGTATTAATGGATGAGGTGAAATGAGAAGCAAAATCATATGGTCAGGTCAGAGCTTCCTACTGTTGCAAAGAGATTATTGAATACATTTTTGGCAGAGTTAGCATCTGCAGCTGGGACATGTGACTGGACTCTGTGTCTTAGCATGCCAGACTAGGGTGTTGCTGTTTACCCACTGGGGAAGGGAAAGCGTTTAATCCTGCATTTTCCACAGTAGTTAGGCAATGTGCTTGCAAATGATAACTTTCACTAAATTGTATTCAATCTGCATTCCAATTGCAGATGTTGTTGTGGGAAAAAATTTGTGGCCTTCAGAGTTCTGAACACATAATAATGCTTGGAACCATAGGTTGTTGTTTTTTTAAAAAAAAGAAACAACAACAACACAAGCCCCAATCTATTTGATGTCTTTATTGAGATGGAGAGCATTTGACAACTGAATTTAATGTCAATGTTACCAGCTATTTCTTCACACAGAAATTAAATTCTAAGAGGAAAAGTAACTTAATTACGATTCCAAAGATAGCCCATGTATATTTGCAGAGGGATTTGTTTGTTGTTTATTAAGATTTACACATGTATACATGCTATATTCTCCTGGTGCATAAATCCATGAAAAATATTACTAGTAATCCAAATATTATGAAATAATTTATATATCCAGATTGTTACAATTAATCCTGTTTTATTTAGAAGAAAGGTGTGCTGTTTTAAGTGGAACACATGGTTGGATACAAAAAAATAATTCTAGTCTCTCTGATGACCTTTTGTTTCATCTCTATTATAAATTCTCTACTGATTTTTCCAATTTTAATTCCCATGTTTTATAATGTATTTTAATTTTTTGAAGCGAATGTCCTAATCTGGTATGCTGACCAAAAGAAGTTTCATCTACTGTATCTTTATTCTAGAAAAAAAATCATGCTGATCTTAATAGAACCTGTTCCAAAGCAAAACACAATCTGCTTTCACATTGACTTTGTAGCAGTTAATTTAAAAACACACGATGTTCAAGGCTGACATTTTCAGATCAGATATTCTACAGTCTAAGGCATAGTTTTTTATTTTATTTTAGTTATTACGGGGAATACTTTATTTCTACTACAGTTCGTAATAAATATGAATAATTGCTTATTGAACAAAAAAAAGACAGAAACATTAGGAATACACAGGAGAAACCTCTGCCTAACAGTCCCATTTTTTGATAGGTTTGAACCTTGGTTGATGAATAACCTACCTACCGTGTTTTCCCCGAACGTAAGACCTACCCTGAAAATAAGCCCTAGCTTGATTTTTGGAGGTAGGCCTAATATAAGCCCTACCCCAAAATAAGCCCTACTTTGGGGTGAGGCACACACCTAAAAATCAAGCTGGGGTGGGGGGGGAGGAGCTGCCTCACATGCCCTGCACCCACTTACCTTGCAGCCAGGCCTCTCCTTGCCAGCCCACTTCTTCTCCGTTGTCCATGGAAGGTCTCTGCAGCCAAGAACCAAGCTATGGATTGAATCCATAGCTCGGTTCTGCAAGGCCTCTTCAGCTCAGTTATCGGTTATCGGCTTGCTCAGTTATTGGCTGCAGAGGCCTTCAGGGAAGGCCTAACTGTGAAATGCAGGCCCATGCTCCATTCTGAGCTGCAGAATGAATTTGCTCCTTTGGCCGCAGAAGAAGTGGGCTGGCTGGGAGGGGCTGTCAGTGCCAGAGGTGAGTGGAAAAGCCACCCCCCCAAAAAAAATAAGACCTGATGCCTCTTTTGGAGACAAAAAAAAATAAGACCTGGTTTTATTTTCGGGGAAACACGGTATATTAGCAATATGATTTTTAAAAGTGTTATTGACAACTTCCAGCAGTTTGTCAGGGAATTTTCCATGTATGCAACTTCTCAACTCACCTGATTTATTCTTATCTGTTACAGAGCAAAAATGTCATGGAGATCAGTACAGAATAGTCAGCTCTGAGACTCAAAGAACATTTGACAATAAATTATAAAAGCTCATGAATAAACCTACCAGAATGTCAAGTTTCAGTCTAGGTTATTACCTAAATTAACAGAAAATAGAAAAAATGTTACTTTTATGCCCTTCAGTGATCTTATATTAAAACTGAAAGATCAGGTTTAGTCTGCTTCTGCTTTTGGATATTTGAAAATAGGAATATGAAAACTCTTTATGTTCTTTACAGAAGTGATATGAGCGGGTATGTTTTCTGCTCCCTTGGCTGTCCTGACATTCCACTGAGAAATGGAATGATGGTATTTTCATTACAACATTATTTTACAGCTGTTATGCAAATAGTGTAAGTCTGAGAGCAATAAACTCATCTTATCAGTATCAATCAGAGTTTGATTTGTACCAAGGCTTGTACCAAGGCAGATGCATAAACAT
>NW_015386803.1:493319-515245 GCF_001527695.2 Protobothrops mucrosquamatus
GAAAGAAAGAAAGAAAGAAAGAAAGAAAGAAAGAAAGAAAGAAAGAAAGAAAGAAAGAAAGAAAGAAAGAAAATTAATTCTTGGGCAGGAAGCTTTATACCATCTATTATAATATTCCAAAACAAAAACATTCTGGGAGGATGGATGGTTTCATACTCTTTCAGAGTTCCTCCCTTTCCCTTTCCTTGGAAAATATTTTAAAAAATGAGTTAGCAGGGCTTACATTTCAAAAAGCACATCAGATTAATTGTACATAGATCAATATTTCAACTTGAAGCAAGAAGAGTTACTATTCCACAGGCAAACTTGTAAGTGAACTTGGAGAAAGCAAAGAGTTCAGCATTTCACCATACCCAGTGACCCAGGTTTTTTTTTTAAAAAATATTTGTAGTATTTCACTGCTCAACCTTCCCAGAAGGAGATGGCAGTCCAGGATGAAACCCACGCAGGGCGATAACTGCTAACTAGAAGAAAGGGAGTGTTTCTACCAAAGTACACAGCAGCCAATTGATGCTACAACCAAACGCAGCGTAGCAGACAGACCGCACAGCACTGCTTGTGCTGGCAGAAGTTGGGGGGAAAAAAACTACTTTTGATGTGGAGAGAAAATATCGACAAAGGTTACCTTTGCACTCAGCTGGAGTTGAACTGAGGACATTGTGCATTCCTGTCCTAAGGAAAAAAAGCTACTAGGTAGTCCTAATGATATTGGGAGCAAGTGGAGCATGCAGATTAGGCCTAGTCTCCTTTGTGGAAGTACAGGGAGAATAACATGGCCCAACCTTGGCTGATTCTCCCAAAGATGCTTTTTTCCTTGAAGACGTATCACTTCTCATCCAAGAAGCTTCTTCAATTCTGTCAGAACTGAAGAAGTTTCTTGGATTAGAAGTGAAATGTCTTCAAGGAAAAACAAAGTTCAGTTGCACCTTTTGGACAACCATAACTTGGATGACTGAGAATCTCCAGAGGCACTTGGTTGATTTGTTCATTTAGATCAGGGGTAGTCAACCTTGGCTCTTTTATGACTCGTGGACTTCAACTCCCAGAATTCCTGAGCCAGCATTCTGGGAGTTGACGTCCACGAGTCATAAAAGAGCCAAGGTTGACTACCCCTGATTTAGATTGAGGTGAGTTAGTTGTTCCCAGCCATGCCATTTGCACGAAGCCTAAATGGCATTTTCATAATCACAAAAGTAGCCTTTATTATTGCTATATATCAGTACTGTACCTCCCTTTCTTCTTATACTACCTACATGAATTAGTGAGGCATTTGCCCCAGCTGTTCCTGAGCATGGTTTTTAAGTTTGGGACTTTAAAATGTTTCATCCCTCTTTGCCTAGACAGGTTCTTGCATTATTTCTGACAAAATAATCTCCCATCCTTTTCGTAATATTTGATGAAGCAAGTTTTTAATCTTAATTCGTACCTGTGGAATAAACAAAGTATCTCAGTTCCATTAGTTTACAGAAAGTTCTCTAGCTTGTGATTACAATGACATGTGACCTTGGAAATTATATTCATTAGTGTGCATGTAGGCAGGTTAGCTGGTTTGGTATTTTTCAAAAATGGTGATATAAATAAAAACTGACATGATGGCTGGCTACAATCCAAAACATGGCTTTATAATCCATTTATGGTCATTACTATGTAAACTGTAATATGATCTGAACATGCAACATATCCTAGAAGAAACTGATTAATTAACATATAAACAGGGTTGAAATAATTACGTGACATGGTAGAATGGCATGACAAAATGTTTCCATTTTGGCTATATAGCTTCAGGTAACTCTCCTCTGCATATCAGAAGCTATATAAAATGGTTGCTGTCTTACATCTTGATGCCTTTTTTTATAATATAATTACTATGCCTTCAAGGTTTTTAACAGCTCATTATATTTTGTATAACATGCAGTTAGTACGCTGTAGTTATTAGACTCTATATAACAAGATACTTGGCATATTTACTTAAAAGTCTTACTGTCTCAGAGGGGTAGACTATAGATGCACTTCACATATTTTTCTTTATGTAATAAAGTTGATATGTTATGGCTTAGCTGTATCTGGAGTTATTTGCGAAGATTTTAGGATGACTGATATTAACTGATAAGGATGGACTTCTTTAAAATAATTTTTAAAAACCACAGGATTGAATTGAATGCAGTGGTGGTATTCAAATATATGAACAACCGGTTCTATGTGTGGATGCCACTTCCGGAAGTCCATTCTGGACCTGAGCAACAAAAAATTAGCTACCGGTTCTGCCGAAGTGGTGCGAACCAGCTGAATCCCACCACTGATTGAATGGATAGTTTATGTATCCATTACTCTTTGGGCAGATCTCTTAACTTTCTTGCTACATTGCTACAGGAAGCATAGTCTGACTAAAATTCAAAACAATGATTAATAAGTGTTGCAATGTTCATAAGTCTATATACTTATTTTCCTTAATTTCTGCATTTAAGAAAAATAATTAATTGAGTTATGGATACTTATGTTAATGTGAGTTGTAGTCTGTCATAATATAAAAAATCAAAACCATAGAGATCTGGGCTCTGTATTTTAATGGGACTCTTAATAAAAGTATGCATAGATTTTCAATTGTATAAATAAGACAGGGACTAAACAATTATAGAATTATGAACCTCACTGTTATATTAAAATAATCTGGATTTGGAGAATACATTTGTGCTCATGTACAAAATAAAGTTAAGATTGAGTATTTTAAAGTTTGAAGTCTAACAGGATGAATTTATATTTGTTCTAATCCTAACATTATTTATTTTGATGTTCTGAATATTAAATAGAGACACTATGTTTAAATAATGTGAAGGACCCTGATTTAAAGCAACAGATGGCAATCTATTTAAGGCTTATGTTGACAGTCTACCTAAACCCATACAAATTGTGTCAAACATATATAATGGCATGAATTATACTTTTCTTAAAAGTACATTTCCAAGACTACATTTGATTTTTTCCCCCTGTTATGACAATTTACCATTTCTCTGTAAGTATGCTTAAGCATAGTCTTAATATTTATTACAGCTTCAATTTAGGAGGAAATTAATAGAGTTTTATTAGGCATTTCATTTTGTACATCATTCTTTATTCAGTTTTTGTATATTTTATAAAATCTGTTACTTTTTTTAAAGGTGAAAGCATAATTTATGTAAATTTATTAGGAAATAAGTCTTGTTCATTGGTAAATATAAAAGATTATAGCCTAAAGTAATTTTATCAGTTTCCTGAAAAAAATCAGACTTCTCTTGGGATATCAGGCCCATAGTTTGTCTTGAATTAATGGGTTAAGGATGGAATAAATTTCAGTGTGACACTCAGGACCAGTTACCATGTCCCAGCTGCCAAACTCTGGATGATCACGAGATGGAAGGAAATAATTTATTTTCTGAATCTCCTTGTTGCCATCTATGGATCTTGGATTTCCGCAGCCCAAGTCTGTCTGATTTGGGTTGACTGATTCAGATTCAGATTACACAAGTAATCTGCCTAAACGTTGCCTAAGTGTTGATGACACCCTCACTACCATAGTTGCAGTGACTACTAGGTTCATTTTAAAGTCCATTTCAATGTGCTTGTTCACCTTTCTCCCTTTAACTGTTTAGGATCAAGTTATCTGAATCATTTTTCACTCATATCATCCTACCTGATCTTGAAGATCAACAGCTGAAGAAGCTTCTTTTGAGGGCTTCTTGGTTTATGAACAAAACAGAGAACTTTTTAACGGTCCCCTTGGATATGGATAAGGGCATCTATAGCAGGACTTCAAAAAAGTCAAGGCATTGGGTAATAATTTTTTGTACCTTCTTTTAACATGTATTGCATGGACCTTAAAAAGCAGTGGCATCATTTTCATTTTTTTAACTTATATACCTTTGATTCCTCCAGATAGAAAACACATCTGGACTTCATTAGACTCCAAACTGTAAGAACTACCTAAAAACCCATTTATTTGTCCTACTATTTCCCTGAACAGTTGTTTTACTTTTCCTAGGATTCCACATCGCTGAGCATATTATTTTGGAAGAACTTTCTAACTTTTAAGGTGTTTCAGTGTTGGCTTTATTTTGTGTGAGCTGTACTTTGGGACTCTTACTAATTAAGCTAATAAAGAAGAATATTAAATAAACAAAAAATATATGGAATATTGCTCTGAATTCATAATATTTCTGGTTGTGTTATTCTTTATCTGGGTAAGATAACTGACAGTACTATGAGGTGACCCTCATACGAGTGGGAACCAGGAACTATGGAACAAGAGAATTTAGGATAAATGAAGCATTTAGCCTAAAATGAGAACCCAAAAGGGAGAGGTAAGTAGTAGGAAATAAATTAGGAATATGAATTAGGGAAGACTTTGCTGCTCAGGTAAAATCTTTTTTGGAAGAAAGGAATGTTCTGTTTTGAAGGACTGATTGATTTTGGTAAGGCAGGCAGTCCTTGGTCTAAGAGCACATCACTGTGAAGTTCTCATTTGCAAATCAGTGGTAGTCCACAATTCCAGGTGTGACTCAAAATGAATTTTGATTGGTCTGTCTCACGACATTGTTAAAGACATAGGTTACTTTGTTTGTTTTTTTAGTCTACAATAATGTGTTCTGAAGTAGGACAATTAATTCATAATGTTTTAAGAAAACACCAAAGTCAATAATAATACGTATTTATTATGGTACGATTGCAACTCAAGACACGTTATCATGAATGAGTTATTTAGGGAATGGTGATGGAAGAAATAATTCCCTGTACAACTATATGGTTTAGATTCAATTTCAAAAAGGTGTTTCAGAACCTGCAGGGGCACAAACTAAAGCACTATATTGGCACAGGGGGATACCAACATAATTCCCAGGATTGTTTAGATCTCTGAAAACAACGTAAGTTATCTTATAGAGTTGCAAACAGCTGCTACATTCACATCCTCACACTCCAAAGCAACTTTTTGGAATCTAATCTAAAACACTGCACCATTGCACACAGCATTTCGCTCTTGTAATGTATTAGTGTACAGATGCATTAGATCAGGCATGTCAAACTGCCGGCCCATGGGCCGGATGCGTCACGCTGAAACTGCGCCCACCCCATTGCCGGCAATGGGGAAAAAGTCACGATACGTCGCGTGACATCACGTGACATCGCGAGTTTGACATGCCTGCATTAGACCAAAGGAAGCTTATCTTTAATTTGCTAGGAATCTAACGTAGATGCCTAAATGATGTTAAATGGACATGTATGTGTACTAAAAAAAAAAGTAAGATGTTTCCTCGTGTTCTGAAAAGCAAAACATAGGTAGTAGTCCTGCAAAGTCAAATATTGAAAAAAAAAGGGATTTCCCTACATGTATGATTTTAGCCATATGTTCACATTGTGCACTGTTATCTGTTACTGAGCTGGTGTTTTTTGGGAAAGGGTCTTCTAGTGGCCCCCTTATCCCTCATCTATCACTATATCTTTTTTTATATATAAATATTTTATTGGTTTTTAACTATAACAATCTCCAGTGCCTGGTGTGCAGAGTGTTGTCTTGATTTATATTTTAACAAGAAAAAAAGGATAATAATAATTAATTAACAGTCAGTAATGATTAAATTAGATAATTCCATAATTAATATATTAATTAATGATATATTTCTTTGATCTTCCCTTCTCCCATATGTATTCTTAGCTATAATATAATATAATATAATATAATATAATATAATATAATATAATATAATATAATATAATATAATATAATATAATATAATATAATATAATATAATATAATATAATATAATATAATATAATATAATATAATATAATAAAATATAATATAATATAATATAATATAATATAATGTAATAATACAATACAATATTATATAATATAATAATATAATATAATAATATAATATAATATAATATAATATAATATAATTATAACCTGAGCCATAATATAATTCTTAATATTTTCAATATATAAATGATTAGATATAGGCATTTTTTATATTTATACAAATAATAATAATCTCTATATATAACATTTTTCCAGCTTATATTATTCTCATAACCATCATCTCATTAGTTCAGCATAAATTTTGTTTACGCTTAAATTTCCTATATATTCAATCCAATTCTTATCAGTCATAATTTTTTCATATTAGTCATCTAACTGTCCAAATTTTCCCATTTAGGTACATCATCCCAATATTTTATGTCATGCATCATAAAAATATTATACTTTTTATCTATCTTATAGTATCTAGATATAACATCCTTTTTAATCAGTTTATATTTCACTTATATTAATAAAAGTTACATCAACCTGCTATTTTAACATTTCATATATTATAGAACATACTATATTACTTAAATCTCTTATCCTTCTTGTTATAAGGCCCCTTTATGTTCAAAATTCTCTATTCTTTTAGCCATATTCAAACAAATATTTATTCATGTAGTAATCCATCTGGTAGGGCAAGTCAAGTCTCTTGTATCTGTCTCTGGTCTTCTTCTTTTGCCGAGTAATTTTCCAAGTTGATGTAATCCGCTCACCCGGCAGTTCCTGTATTTTTACAAATGTTGTTGGGAATGCAAAAGATGAAGTAAGTAAGATGAATACTTTCTGTCTCCCAAATTTTGATGGTTCTCCTGATAATTCTATAGTGATAGTCCATTCCATTTTTCTTGTTGTATCAGAACCTTGTAGATTTTTTCCTGTTTGTGTCAAATTGTAATTCTTTTCCTTTGTTATTACATCAATTTGATCATACTCTTCTAATTTGTAGTATGCTATCTGATTTATTTGTTCATTTGGTGTTATTTCCTGAGTGTTTTTTTAATTGTAGCTTTAGATTGGAAATATGCTTATTTAAATCATCAAAGTTGTTTTGAATTTCCTCGTGGTTTGAGTCTATTGTCATTTGTATTTGTCCTAACATTTCATATATTTCCTCCTGGAAAGTATTTATCTTGTCTTGAAATATTGCTTCTGGAGGCCCTTGATTTTCCAGGCTAAGTCCTTCAGGAGAAAATATTGAATGTGGTGCCTTGTCACTTTTTGATACGTATGTAATATCCATGTTGTCTCCCCCCTTCAAATAATCTTTCATCAATGTTTTAATTCAAAAGTCAATTTATCAGTCAGTCAAAATTACAGTTCAGTGTGTTAAACCACTTTAAATCCTTCCTGTAGATTCTCCTCTAAAAGATTAGCCAAAAAGCCAAGATTTTTCTTTTCTATAAACAGTTCTTAAATTTAAGCAGGTGTTTTTTTTCCAGACATTTTTTAATCTTATAGCTGGCTCTTCCTTTGTTCCCAGCTGTCTTCAAGGTTATTTGCAATTCAAAGGAACAGCTTTTTCTTTGTTTCTAGGCATTCTGCCAATTTCTGAGTCCTTATTGTTAGTGTTCTATTCTCTGATTCTCCATTAGATGTCAGCAGTTATTTCTTTTTTCAGTTTTTTTAATCAAAAAGTTATTTTTGTTATATATTTTTATAATTCCATCAAAAATTCTTTAGGGTATAATCTTGACAGTTTTTTAGTTCCTAAATCTGTCCAGACTGTAGTATTTTAAATCAAATTTTAATATATCTCTTTCCTCCTTTAATATTAATTCGCTGCTTCTGTCTGTAAGGGAATGGGGATATAGTCCTCTCCCTTCACTTCTGGAGGTTTTCTTGCTTTGGGGACCTTTTCAAGGATTCAATTAGTAGATAGAAGAAAGAAGATCAGTATTCTCACCAATTCCAAGCATACTGTTCACCAGTGTTCAGGTTCGTGCTCTGGGACTTCGGCTGCAAGTAGCTTGGGCTAGACGTTGATCTCACACTAGCCTTTCTCCTGTCGGGTTCGGAGGGTTTTCCCCAGATCAAACGAAGAGATTGCCGTTGCTTCGTGATCAGCGGGGAACCCCTCCTTCATGGTCACCTCTTCGGGGCGACTTCGGACCCATCTTGGGTCCCCCTGGCAGGCTGAAACTAGCCATGGGGAGCGGAGGTCCACTCTCGCACAGCCATGTGCTACGGGCGCAAAACCGGAAGTCATCTACCACTATCTCTTACAATGCTTATTTTGGGATTGCAAAGTGCATCATTTTAATCAATATTAAACCTCTGTTCATTTGCTGCATTGTAGTTTCCCATAGTGCTCCTACAACAGCATTGCTCAGCATTGTGACAAATTTAAATGTTGCTAGACCAACCTCGCATACTGCT
This sequence comes from Protobothrops mucrosquamatus, assembly GCF_001527695.2. Lineage (NCBI taxonomy): Eukaryota > Metazoa > Chordata > Lepidosauria > Squamata > Viperidae > Protobothrops > Protobothrops mucrosquamatus. The sequence continues at coordinate 501,534 of NW_015386803.1, forward strand.
CAGAGAAACAGGCTACATTCTTTAAGTCAGGGGTCTTCAAACTTGGCCCTTTTATGACTTGTGGACTTCAACTGCCAGAATTCCTCAGCCAGCGTGTCTGGCTGAGGAATTCTGGGAGTTGAAGTCCACAAGTCATAAAAGGGCCAAGTTTGAAGACCCCTGCTTTAAGTGGACCCGGAAGACAGGTATTAATTGTGGGTCTTGCCAGAGTGTTAGTTGCAACAACTGGTAAATGATTATGAATGTTAACTCAAATAAAGAAAAAAACTTAAAAATGTACTCATTCATTCTATGTTTCATTGATCTTTTTATTTTGTCAGCATTAGAATAATTGCTCCTAACAATTACAGTTTTTGTCTCAGGAGCAGTATCAACTTCTGAAGAAAGAAGCATCCCAAGAACTTTATTACAAGGTGAAAATATTTTTTATGAACTAATTCCTGCATTCCGTCGTTATGATCTTTTCTGTCTGCAGCTCTGGTACGACATTTGTTTGTAATATGGGCAGCAAGTATTACAAGCAGTCATTCATTATTATCCAATTTGGCCTTATACATAGAAGTAGCACTCTCTACAACTGTAACCTTACTCAGAAGGCATTTTGAGGACCCAGTGGAACATATTTTGGTGTGGTAAGTTCCAGAATTGGGCAGCATAATTCAGCACATTGCTAATTTTTAAATTATATTATATTCAAATTCCATTGTGAATTATCCAGTATTTTGAATTATTCACTTAGCTGCCACAGAGAAGCACAAGGTTTTCCATGCAGTTATCAGTTGTTTAATAGAAATGAAGATTCCTTTTTCATCTACGATTTGTCTAAGCCGTAGTGTTACACTATGGATACAGACTCCATACAGAACACTTAGTCATTTGTCTAGGCAAAATATTAAACAAATATTAAAATAGAACTATATTGGACTGTACTAGGGATCCATTTAACCTACTATTGTTGTGATGAGCTCTTTTACCACGGAATTAGCATTCTTCTAAATGTTATCACCTAAGGCAATAGGTTTCAAACTTTTTCAGGCTGTGGAAACTGTTAGTTTAAAAAACCAGCTCCCAGAATTTCTGCAATCTGCCCTTCAGACATACAAAGTTTGACATGTTGTCATGAGAATAAACCCTCCCTTCTCCCCTGGGATGGTGGCTTTTGAATATCAGCTGTACCATAGAGAAATTGCTATGGAAGACCCAGTTGCAGTCAAGGCATTTTTTTTTCTTTTAGTCTTGTGCAGAACCTCATCAAGTCCAAGTAGAATCTCAGAATCCGGCAGCATATAACTGGAAATACCAATGGTTTTAAGAAATTGTAATTTGCACTGAATTGCTGGAAATGGTCTGTGGGAAAAATATTACTATCTGTATTTCTAAGCTTTATTTCACACTCCCTCATTCTTGTTTTCTAAGAAAATATGAATCTTTTGCCTCCAACTTTTAAAGTTGGGTGTATTTATAATATTTTCTAAACTTCAGATAAACTGAGGCACACCTTTGAATTAATTCTTAAAGTTTAACTCCTATGATTTTGTTTAAAATTTATTCAGGCATATATTCCGTTCTTTGAAATAACTATTTTTCTGTATAGTATAATTAATGTAAATTAAGCTAAAGAATAGTTTTTTTAAAAAAAACAACTGACAGTAAATTGCAACTACGTCAATATTTTCAATAAGTTGTGTGAATAAAGAAATTAGGATGCCAAAATAAATATATCAAGTTATCCTCTCTTGTGATTCAATAAGCACGGTAGCCCAATGAAAAGACCAGCTTTTAATCACAATTTTAATCTAATCTACAGAGGCAACTTGAGTAGTTTAACAAGTGGAAAGATTCATGAAAAGGTAGGTGGTCCTTTAGCCAAATCCCAGGGGGATATTTAATCTGTGCTTATATAATATTTTTTTTATATGAGTCATTGCTCTGGATATGCTGGTAGCCATTAGATTAGAAGAAAACAAATCCAAGCATTGAGCTATAGAAAGGCACAATGAGGAATTATCTCTAATTATTCTACTGCAACTACATGAAGGCTGGATTCATGCTAACCGTAACACTTGGTTTGGGCCTAATAGAGGTAGTCCTCAATTTATGATCACAACTGAGTCCAAAATTTCTGTTGCTAAGTGTTAAGTCAATTTTGTCCCATTTTATGACCTTTCTTGCTACAGCTGTTAAGTAAATCACTGCAGTTTTTAAGTTAGTAGCACGGTTGTTAAGTGACTCTGGCTTCCCCATTTATTTGTCATGAACCAAATTGCCTGGGATAAAAAGGTTGCTTTTTATTACCTATCACATAATAGCAATGGACATTACATAATTTATGATATGATCATATAATTGTACTTTTATTTCATTTGAAGGTATTTGAATCATTTTTCTATCAAGCAGGTTTTAAAATAAACCAGTGATTTCTAGTATTATTTATCCAACCTACTTCTTTATTACCACGATTGGGAATTCTTTTATTTGGTCATACGCCATAACAGAAAATTCAGTGTGTGAAAGACTTCAATTAGAAATCTGAAACTGTGCGGAAATATTACTTTAGCCTTTGCAAAAGCCTAATTAGTTTGACAGACTCTACATGCTATTTCAGCAAACTGTTTGTGAATGAAAGTTGCCTAACTTAATTTTGACATTTTAACCAAATCTCTACCCATATTCATAGCTTAAAGTCAAACTTCACTTAATCTGTTGTTGAACTGACAATTAAGAGATGCTTCCAAACTAAATAGATTAGTGCTGCAGCCTCATTTCAATCAACAATATCCTTGACATAACAACCATGGGAGCCTTTTGAGTGTATGGAAGATCTACCGAGCTTTGGCCAAGGGCCCATGCTTTTTAGCATCTGTAGCTGGGAGGGCTAAATATCACTCTCCCTCACATTATCCATTCTACTTGAACTCTACTGTGGTATATTTATGGAAGTCCTGTATGTCAAGTTATTTACACATGTTTGGTGTGACTGGAGTTTTAAGATTCCTTTTGAAGTGTTAACACCCTAATAAGTACATGTATAACACATACTGTATTTTTGAAGCAGTCCAGAGTAGCTTAAACACTTGAATCAACAGTTGCATGGCTCTCATTTCGTTAACTCTATCTAAGCTCAGCCACAGTAGGACAGGAAAGTTGAAACAGTTCTCCTTTACATGGCTGCCAATAAAAACTAGCCCTACCTCACTGGACTGAGTCATGTAAGTCCCACTGTGATGATGGAGTTCAGGCTCCACACAGAGTTCAAGTTGGGCTGACAGCACAGTACCACCCAGGAATGTAATGTACACGTTCCCTTTTATATATTCCCCAAGCTGAGAACTGTTAACAAACGAGAAACAGCAATTTAAAGTAGTTTTCCAGTCATTCTTAGATAAGGGTAGCACAATGATAGGAAAACAAAAGTAATATTTGTTGATGCATTGAAGAGCACTTTACTGGTCTGTTATAATTAAGGATTCAAATGAGGAGAAGCACCATTAAAAATATAGATGGAGAAACTAACTCCAAACCAGCTTAATTATATCTGGGGGCCTTTTGAGTGTATGGAAGACCTACAGAGCTTTGGCCAAAGCCCATGCTTTTTAGCATCTGTAGCTATCAAGCAAGATTAGTATTAAACAAGTTAAAAGTAGAGTGGAAAAGATTTAGAAGGTATTCCATAGGTAAAAATAGACATAGTGTAACATCCTTAGATGAAAAACAAGATTTGGAAACTCAGAAATCAAATACCGGGAATAAAGTCTGGTCACTACGATATCAAAAAAGATGAGACCCTAGAAAGAGTGAAGAGAAAAGCAATTAAGATAAGGGGCCTGCAGGATAAATTGTATGAGGAACAGTTAAGCATAACTAGCAAATAGTTAAGATCTGTAGAAAGGAAGTCGGAAAAAATAAAGTACATATAAAAACAATTCAGAAAGTGACAGAAAGGCCTTTTTTTACCTCTGGGCAGTTCCATTCTATAGCTTTCACCTGCTCCTGTTTCTATGCTGATGCTGGCTGGATCCTAAATCAACTGAAGGAAATTAGATGGGAATGCTTCAGCAAATATTCAATACAGACTGTGGACTACTCAGCTGCCTTTTGATAATTTCCCAGCTACTATGCCCACCTGATTGACCTCCCCCTTTTCCTTTTCTCTAATGACGTTTCCTCTTTTCTGCAGCCCCTGGGATAAGCTGGAAGGTTAGGTAAGAAGTAAAAATTCCAGAATGGAAGCAATGTGGTTTGGAGAAGAGGGCTCAACTCTCTTCTGCAGCCTTGGTAGCCAAGGAAACAATGACTAAAGACAATTCATACAGCCAATTCCAAAGGGAAAATTTGGAATTTTCCACTCAGCCAAGTTTACCTTTCCTTACTTACACACTCATATTTCTTTACCTTTCTTTCATTTAATAGCCAAGTTCCATCTCAATTTGAATAGAGACTATATGCAAAGAACAGAAATTATGATCCAAAACATGGGTTCTTTGCCTCTTCCTACCCTTTCCCTTTTGTTTTTAATTTGACATTAGCTTTTCAAGAAGGGAAGACAAATAAGCAGAATGACTCAGCCTTTCTATCATAACACTCATGTCAGTAAATTGGGGGGAGTGGGTGAGAGAGAAACTTGCATTTTTTTAAATCACTGAGGTCCAACATACAAAGTGGAGGCCACTATTTTGTCCAGTCTTGTTATCCAGAAACAGTTGTTATTCTGACTCTCCAAACGGGCAACCTGGCAGGGCAGCTCGGTCCTGTCAGCTGAAATGTGGAAAAAGGAGTTCTCCTGCTTGAAGAAGATGGTAGGATAGTAAGAAGTGATGGTGATAGCATAGAACTTCTCACTCCCTGTATTGCTTGTTTCCTTCCCAAGCCTAGACAAATTATAGCTGAGAGTGGATGTTATCTTGAAGCATTTTTTTCTACGTTCTTTTAGAAACCATGGAAGACGGAAGTAGTGCCAGGAGAACGGAGAAGGGAAAATATTCTTCCTATTTTCAGAAAGGACATTAAAAAGCACTTAGTTAGCCTTATGTTGACACTAGGCAAAACTGTGGAATGGATTATTAAACAGACTGTTCATAAGAGTTTAGAAAAGAGTCCAGTACTTGGCAGGAGACAGCACGGGTTTATCAAGAGTAAGTCAGGTCAAGCTAATCTCCTTTTTTCACAGAATGTCCATTTTTGTTGACTGCAGCAGACATAATGTACCTTAACGTCAGTGAAGCAATTCAGTTAAGTCTCCCATAAGATCTGTGACATGATAGCAATGTTCCAATATCTCAGGGGTTGCCACGAGGAAGAGGGAGTCAAGTTATTCTCCAAAACGCCTGAAGGCAGGACAAGAAGCAACGGATGGAAACTAACCAAAGAGAGAAGCAACTTAGAACTAAGGAGAAATTTTCTGACAGTTTGAACAATTAATCAGTGGAACAACCAGAAGCTGTGAATGCTCCAACACTAGAAGTTTTTAAGAGGAGACTGGACAGCCTGAAATGGTATAGGGCAGGGGTAGGCAACCATGCTGGCTCAGGATTTCTGGGAGTTGAAGTCCACGAGTCATAAAAGAGCCAAGATTGCCTACCCCTGGTATAGGGTTTCCTGCCTGAGCAGAGGGTTGGACTAGATGACCTCCAAGATCCCTTCCAACTTGTATTATTATTATTATTATTGTTGTTGTTGTTATTGTCGTCGTCATCATCATCATCATCACCACCACCACCACCACCATCCTCTTAAAAGCGAAGATCTTGCAATCTCATGGAAGATCTCGGCTGGTCTAGTCTGCATTACATAACTACAGAGCTGGAGGGACAAGTGTACTTCAATGGCTCCAGATTATGTTGAAGGAAGCATTAAGTGGCACACCATAAGATCCTTATTTACTTCTGTTTCTTTCCTGTGCAGGTAGGCATACTTCCAAATAAAGCACTGGTCTGCAGCCATGCTTCATTTTTATTTTCCAGAAAAAGATATGGGGATCCACTTCAGTGCTAGAAGTGTTCCTGGAAATAAGGATGGAAATTTGCACTTTGTAGCATTCTGGTTTCTTACTTTGTATACACATGAGCCTATCTGTCTCTCCATCTATCAATTATCATGTGATATAGGAACCTGATGGGTACCTCTGGATTTATCCATAGGGATATTAGCCATTCCTTTTTGCTGGGAGTCACAGTGGTAAAATGCTATAAAGTAGGGATTACATAATTGGTAGCTCATGGCCCTTGTAGTCTCCAAGAATGTTTAAACCATGTATTCCAAACAAACTGTGCTAAGATGCCACCCATTCAACCTTGAGTCAATAGGACTATGCAGTATGAAATGTGATGTCCCCATTGAGAATTCCTAGACTGCCTCTACTACTCATTTCAAGTCACCATTCAGTTGTCTTGGCTCCAAAAGAATGAATGACAAAACGTAACAGATTGTATATGCTTTGGGGCTGTCCTTGAACTACATTGGCTTAAGGGGGAGATTTCTTTAGCACTGATCGTTACAAATAGCTTAATCCTGTTTTATTTATTTTATGTATGAAAACAATGTCATGGAGTTTGGCTTAAAAAGATACTATCAGAGCATGTTGGTGCTGCAGTGAGATGAAAGAGATGGAAAAACCCATAACCCAAAATTGTTCATATTTTCAGTAACTGAAAGGAAAAAAAAACAAGAAAAAAGTTTTGAAATTGTAAAATTATACAAGTAACCCAATGTTTCTTACTTCTTGACCTTTATGTTCAGTATGTAAATGTTCATATTAAGATATCTGGGATCAGAGAAGATGTTATTCAAGAGATCTATAATCAGGGTTAAGAGCAATGAGGTACTATATAATTTCGATCTAAAAACAGTTTAAGAAGACAGGATTTCTTTCTATACTGTTTCCTTTAATGTAATTCCTCTGATCATCAAGGCATTTCCATGGAATTGCTTGTTAGCTAAAGAAAAAAAAACCCCACTGCTATTTGTGAACAGATTCCCACAATAAGATAAGAGAACCTTTATTGTCATTTTTTTACTGTGGGCACAACGGCACACATCAAAAATGAAATTTTTAGCCTTGAGCATTTCTGCAGATGTAATAATAATAATAATAATAATAATAAAGTTGGAAGGGACCTTGGAGGTCATCGAGTCAAACCCCCTGCTCAGGCAGGAAACCCTATACCATTTCGGACAAATGGCTGTCCAGTCTCTTCTTAAAAACTTCCAGTGTTGGAGCATTCACCGCTTCTGGAGGCAGGTTGTTCCACTGGTTAATTGTTCTGTCAGGAAATTTCTCCTTAGTTCTCCTTAGTGGCATCTGCAACTGAGGCATAAAAGGAATGCTGCTCTGGACCTGAAGGTACTAGCCTCTCCTCATTAAACTCCAGATATACAGTATATTTAATACACTGCATCATTCTGTCAATTGCCTTACTATATATAATTGTTATTCTATATGTTCACACATAGCACTAAGTTATGGTTTGCGGAAGTCATAGTGGCTTGGTTCACACCTTAGGCTAAGCCATAAATTGCTGCTGACAAATTCCAAGGGCTTGTTCTAAACCAGAATAAAGCCACATTACAACTTACTGTAAATTTAACACCAAAGACTTTTGCCTGGTGCCTATTTTTGCCTAATACCAAAGACTTTTGCCTATTGCAGCAACGTATAGCTAAATGACTATACTAAGAAGACAACAAGAACATTTTTTTTCCATTTCAAATACTTCCTACACCCCACCCACTCCCTTCATACTCTGGGAATTAATTTTTATTAACTGGAACACAATTTGTTTTTCAATCTCACATAAAATCACAGAATTACAGTCATTGCCTAACAGCATTTAAATTATAATTTGGAGAGATCTTGTTTAATATGGTACCAGTTTCAAAATGCTGCAGCATTCTCTGAAGTGAGATGTGTTTGAATATTAGAATTTTTTGAAGTTCTCAGATTCTATGTCATGTCTATGTTGATCACATACAATTCTGTCTCTATCTAAATCTACAGAAGCTGTTAAAGTTCTAAATTATTCTCTGATATTACAAATGGATTGGATGAGGGAAACATAATTGAAGAGTAATTCATTCCAGGTGTTCTTGGCCATGACTAAGCAGACCAAGGCCCTGGAATTGAATCTGGGCTATATTAGTTAAACTCCCTAGAATCTTTTCATTTGCATCTGGGAAAGGAACTCTTGGATTTATTCCTAGATTCATGTATTCTTGGATTGGCCCTGCTGCCAGTCTGTTTGGAATACCATAACCCATTTAAACTGGGGGGCTTGAGGGGGGGAGGGTGATTTCTTACCATCTGTTGATCACTTCAGGTTTGGACTGTATTTGCCCCCTTCCATTTTGATCCAAAGCACTCTATCCGGACCCATCTTTTTGGGGTGGAGGGTGAGGAAGGAGTAGAATATAGTTGCTGCAATATTGGCAGCTCTTCCAGCTGTTGAACATCTGATTGGCAGGGATAAATGTTGTCTAACAAATAGTATCACCCTCCTGCTTTATTGGGCAGACCCCTTTTGATTAGCTTTCTGGAGGAGTTTAGGGAGCAGTGGGCTTTGAGAGATGGCTAAACTGTCAAAACCATCCACCCGTCATAGTGATAGTTTCCCACTGGCTAGTGATATTTGGAAAGGGGAAAAGCAGTAAAGTCAAAGCAATAAATAAATGGATTTGTTGGACATGTCTTGTACACCTCAAACCCAGATACCACATTTCAGTGGCAAGCCAGAACATAAGTTATAGAAGTAGAATGGAGATCGTTACTGAGGATTGCAAATTTTCAGCTGGTCTAGAACGCTGCAGATTCTTGACTAGGACTAATTACAAAGATATGAAATTTCCTTGATGGAACAAGTTTGTTCAGTACAAATATAATTCTGGGCAGTGTTTATAATACAAAAAGCCCTATACTTTGAAAGACTGTATTCAACCATATGAAGAAGTAGAAGCTTTAGGGTTTTTTCGATGCCCCATCATGGTTCAAAGCATGTTTGTCAGAAATCTGAAAACGGATCTTTTGATGGTTGCTTCTAGGTTCTGTAGATTTCTAAGGTCACTAAATTTCTCTCTGTGGAAATTCTGCAGGCAGGTAAAGATGTTTTTAGTTCCGCTCTTAAACTGATTTGTTACAGAATAAGATTTTCCTACTTTGGGTGTTATTTTGTATAAATGTAGGTTTTTTTAAAATGAGTTTTCAGTTATTAAATGTCAAAGTGTTAACTGGAACTCGGAATACAAAACAAATGTGCTATGGAGCCCAATATTTAGGGAGAGGCTGTCAAGACGTCAAAACAGGGCTCTCCAGAAAACACTCACTTTCTCTCAGGTCGACATTCCCAAGCAAATACAAGATTAGATGAGCACAACTGTACTAGTGAAATAAGGAAACCACACATACTAAAAAAGCTTGGGTGTCTAGCTGTACACTGGAAACCTACCATTTTTCTTCCTACTGAAGTTTCATGTTCTGGGCCCTTTCTTCCCACTTTTGTAATTTAATATATTTCTTGGCAGATTTTTTTCTTAGCCTTAAAGCTCTGCTCCTTTGTGATAAAATGGCGCTTTCTCTAGTATAAGAATTGGGCTCTCATCTCATCAGTTTTAGTGCTTTACAGTGAAATAGTTTGCAGTGAAAAAGACTCTTCTGGTCCCCAAAACTAGAGAATAGGGCAAGCATATGTTCTGTGAATTGTAATCGAGGCCCCTGAACTGGAGGGTGTGATGCGTGGGTGTACATTCCCAGCTGCTATCCCCAAAGGCCTCATCTCATTGTTGATGTCCTCTGGATAATGCTTGAAGCTTGGGTGGCCGTGGGCTTAGTTGTCCCTTCCAAGTCCACACCTAAGTTTAAAAGCATTGTTCTTTTCTTTTGGGTGGCCATACACTTTTCACTCTCTGAGAGAAGGAATTCTAACTTGTTCCACTTTCCAACCAATCCCCATTTTATCAGTAATGTTCTCATTTTTAAAAAAAAAAAAATTCTGTGACAGCCTAACCTACACACACTGTGCAAGGTCAAACCTCACCCTACTTCTAGCTTGACTATTTGAAAAAAGCAAACAAACATTCCAATCTGTCCTGATTTCTTCCCCTGATAATTTGAAGAAATGTTTTCGCCAGCATAGTTGAATTCTGAATACTGTTTCTTTTATTTAATTATCTCCAGCTGACTATCTCCCTCCAGGATTGGTACTATGACATATATGTAGGATGAAGAAGTACCCACTTCTATTTTCCTAGTCCAGCTATTTGATTTATTGACCATTTCATGACAATTACCTTTCCCTAGATCTAAAATCTGAAATTTAAGGTGGTCATCATCACTGAACATTAGATAAGTTTGCATAATTTTTTATAATTATAAATTTTTTTCAGACTAGATTGCAAATCCTTATTGAAGATTGGGGCTGTAACTTGAAGCAGTGAGCTTTACTAAAACGAATCTCAGGTTCCAGCCGTTTTGAAAGTAATTATACTATCAAACATGGTGATAATCTTGTCTAATTCATTTCCTGAATTATGTCATACACAAGGATGTGCAATTAAATTTCATGAAGGTCCATAAAAATTACAAAGTAGTATTGTATTGTGCATATGTGGAATCTGGTTGGCTTCTCCTGTAAGATTTGTTTCAGGGCTGAGGGTGGTCCATAAAACATGGCCCAATTATTAATTATCTTCTGACTGAAATCTTATAGTACTTTAAATTCTTCTTTGTCATAAGATAATTTAGTTTGAAATTAATGTAAAGGATTTATCTGCAAGCTTCAATGACGCTAGTGCTATCCAACAAACAGAATGTTGTAGAAGAACATGTGAAAACTCTAGTACAGATAGTCGACTTACTAGCACAACTGAGCCCAAAATTTCTGTTGTTAAGTGAGACGTTTGTTATGTGAATTTTGCTCTATTTTACGCCATTTCTTGCCAGTTGTTAAGTGAATCATTGCAGCTGTTAAGTTAGTAACATAGTTGTTAAATGAATCTGACTTCCCCATTGACTTTGCCTGTCAGAAAATTGCAACAGGTAATCACATGACCTTGAGATACTGCAATTGTCATAAATATCAGTCAGTTGCCAAGTATGTGAATTTTGATCACATGACCAATGGAGAAGTTGCAATGGTCATAAGTGTGAAAAAGGCATAAGTCACTTTTTTCAGTGGTGCTGTAACTTCGAACTATTGTAAGTTGAGGACTACCTGTACAGTATTATACCATCTATTAGCTAGATGACTGTCTAAATCACTGTTTGTTGTATATCACTTTTGTCATAAGTCATAGTTTACAGTCCAAAATAGATTCACACAATAAAATAAAACCAATTATTACTTGCATTCTGTATGAATTTGATACTAGGGAAATTGGTACAGTAGCATCCTTAAAGTAAAAAACAAGGGTTATGATAGATAACTGGTTAAGTTCTTTCAACACTATTTTTCTACCGATCACTTTCATATTTGGCACAGTCACGTTCACATATCAAGTTTAAATGATATTAATTAAACTTTATTGAATAAACACATCTGGGTTCACCAGATAATCTAGTACACATATAAACCTCATTCAGGAACCACGGCACATAGATTTTGCCTTCAGATAAAACTAACACTCCAGTTTTATTGTCCAATGTTGTAGGGATGACAACCAGTTTGGTGCTGTGGTTAAAGCACTGGGCTAGAAACTGGGAGACAGTGAGTTTTAGTTGCAGCTTAGCCATTAAGTCATCTAGGTACCTTGGGCCAATCATTCCCTTTCAGCCCTAGGATGAAGGCAATGGCAAATCAGTTCTGAAATGTTGTCAAGAAAACTGCAGGGATTTGTTCAATCACCATGAGTGATTGTCTCAAAGGCACAAAATGAATACATTTTGTGAATGAATGAATTGTAGGATCAGTAGGTGGACCCAACCATTTCAATAAAAATCACACAATTTTCAGATATCATGACAGCATCTGCCCTAAAGTACCAAAATGGTAGCTTCAGCAACTTCACTGAAACTCCTCCCTCAGTTATTCTTAAAAAATGTAGAAGTGCAGCAGACTAACCTGACTTTTGAATGGGACAATCAACTGAAGAGTCAGTGCTCTGGGAAGTCTAATACCTAAAGGTAGTCCTCAAGTTATGACCACAACTGAGCCAAAATTTATGTTGCTAAGTGAGACATTTATTGAGTTTGCCCCATTTTATGACCTTCTTGCCACAATGAAGTGAATCATTGCATTTAAGTTAGTGACACAGTTAAGTGAATCTGGAAGCCCCATCTGGATTCCTCAGGTTGCAAAAGGGGATCACATGACCCCAGGACACTGCAACCATCATAAATACCAGTTGCCAAGCATCTGAATTTTTATCATGTGACCATGGGGGTGCTGCAATGGTTGTAAGTGTGGAAAATGGATATAAGTCACTTTTTTCAGTGCCGTTGTAATTTTGAATAGTCACTGAATGAACTGTTGAAAGTCAAGGACTACCTGTATTGTAAAATACAGAATTACAATTCAACTCGTTAAAGCTGCGAACGCAACATGCCAACTCATAGTTTGCTTAGGCAACGATGGTTTGCTGAACTGACTGACGCTTGGTGGAAGCCACTCCAGGATGAGAGGAGTTGGGTTCGCAAGCAAATAAATCCCAAACTACCAGAAGTCCCCGAAACGAACTCACGCAACTAGGTGCGAAAGCGAAACCGGCGAAACAGTCGCGCGGGGAAACTTTGCGCATGCCCCGTATGTCTACTAAGAAAAACACGCTCTTCCTTTTGACTTCCGCCTTTTGCCGCTCGTCCGTTTAAAAACCGACAACCTGACATTGCGTCTTTTTTTCTGTGGTTCATAGCGCCACCCGCATGCTCTTACTTGAACTTTTTTTTTTTTTTTTTTTTTTAAGAAGGAGGACGTTGGGGTGGGTATCAGAAGAAGAAGAAGGCGGTTCCTGGGAGAAAGCTTTTGTTTCATTGGTTCACGGGAGCGTTTGTAATCTTCTTATGGCGCCTAAGTCGGGCGGTCTGCGATGATTTTTTTTTTCTTCTTCTGTTGTTAGTTACCTAAGTCGCCCCGGTCGCTTCTCTCACGGCTCCCGCAGAAAGTCAGTAAAACACGCGCGTGAAAAGTGATCTCTAGGGTATCCTGGCGCGGTCCAACTTAGCATGGCTTCTTCCAAACGCAAGGATCCGGCTTCTGCAGCAGCACCCCGGATCTTTGTGCTGGAGGAAGAAGTCAGGAGCCTGACTGAGGAGCTGACCCAGTGCCAGGTTGGTACCGACGAGGGGGAAGGATGGAGATCTCCTCCGAGAGGACCAGAGACTTGACTACTCACGGCCCTCGGGGGACTGTGGGGAAGAAGGGGGAGACCTTTGTTAGCCTGGCTTCCAGTTATGAAACTCCACTGGCAGTGTTTCTCAACCTTGACAATTTTAAGGCATGTGGACTTCAACTCCCAGAATTCCACAGCCAGCAATGCTGGCTGTGGAATTCTGGGAGTTGAAGTCCACATGCCTTAAAATTGTCAAGGTTGAGAAACACTGCGAGTCCAGAGAAATACTAAAGGGCTTCCCCGTTGGGGTCTGTCAATGCCTCACCTTGTGGCTTCATCTTCCTAGGCTCCTTAGTATTATATCAGTATTGCTTAGTATATTAATATTACTAATTATATTAATATATAGTATATTAATATATTAATATTACTATTAATGTTCCAATTCTAGATGGGGGGGG
>NW_015386804.1:0-12979 GCF_001527695.2 Protobothrops mucrosquamatus
AGACCAAGTCATAACCAGTAGGCAGCACTGGTTTGTTAAAAACAGATAATGCCAAACCAATCTTATTTCATTCTTCGATAAAGTGACTAAACTAGTAGACCAACAAAATGCTGTGGACATAGTATACTTAGATTTCAGTAAGGCATTTGATAAAATAAACCACAACCTACTCCTTGGTAAGCTAGAAAAAGGTGGAATAGACAACATCAGCACCAGATGGATCTGTAGCTGGCTGGCAAACTGTACTCAATGAGTAGTCCTCAATGGCAGTACATCCACATGAAGAGAAGTAAACAGTGGGGTGCCACAAGGTTCCGTCTTTGGCCCAATACTCTTCAATAGCTTCATAAATGACTTAGATGAGGGAATTGAAGTGGAACTCATCAAATTCGCAGATGACACTAAACTGACAGGAACAGCCAACACCCCAGAAGACAAACTCAGGATCCAAAAAGATCTTGACAAACTTGAACAATGGGCCCTATCCAACAAAATGAGTTTCAGTGTGGAGAAAAGCAAAGTTTTACATTTAGGCAAGAAAAATTAAAGGTACAAGTACAGATTGGATGAGACCTGGTTTCAAAACAGTAACTGTGAGAGGGACCCTGGAGTCCTAGTGGATGATCACTTGACTATGAGCCAGCAGTGTGCAGCAGCAACCAAAAAAGCTAATACAATCCTGAGTTGTATAAACAGAGGCACAGAATCAAGATCACATGAAGTACTAGTGCCGCTTTACAAAACCCTAGTAAGGCCACACCTGGAATACTGCAGCCAATTTTGGTCATCATATCATAAAAAAGATGTTGAGAGTTTGGAAAAAATTCAGAGAAGAGCAACTAAGATGATCAAAGGTCTGGAGACTACAACATACAAAGAACGGCTGCAGGACTTGGGTTTGACTAGTCTAAAGAAAAGAAGAAATAGGGGAGACATGATAACAGTATTCCAGTATCTGAGGGGCTGCCTCAGAAGAGGGGGTCACATTGTTCACCAGAGCACTAGAGGGAAGGACAAGAAACAATGGTTGGAAACTGATCAAAGAGAGAAGCAACCTGGAATTAAGGAGAAACTTCCTGACAGTGAGAAAAGTTAACCAGTGGAACAGCTTGCCTCCAGAAATTGTGGGCACTCCATACTGGAGATATTTAAGAAAAGACTACACAGTCACCTTTCTGAGATGGTGTAGGTTCTCCTGCTTGAGTAGGGGGCTGGACTAGAAGACCCCCAAGGTCCCTTCCAGCTCTATTCTATTCTATTCTATTCTATTCTATTCTATTCTATTCTATTCTATTCTATTCTATTCTACCCTACCCTACCCTACCCTACCCTACCCTACCCTACCCTACCCTACCCTACTCTATTCTATTCTATTCTATTCTATTCTATTCTATTCTATTCTATTCTATTCTATTCTATTCTATTCTACCTCACTAACTCTACAATAACTGTACAGTACATTTGCTGGGCTCTTCTACATCCTAGTACAATTTCTGGATGAATCTCCGGTTCAGCTCATTTTAGTTTTTAATTCCATTACTCATTTCTAACTTTAATCCTTTCCAGTTTTCCCTGCCATGTCTCATTTCTCCCTGCTTTACTTACTGTTCTGCAATGACGTTAAAGAGCTTACACCTGATATGGGAGTAGGTGTTCCCTATCTCTTCCGTTCCCCTTATAATTATTTCTAGGCTTTCTATCTATTTCCACACCAAGCAGAGGCTCCTTAACTATAGACCTCTTACTGAATGTCTTGGCCTTCTTATATTAATATATTCTTTCCTATAAAGTTTGTCTCTGCCTCACCAGCAGTCTTAAGTTTGGATCTGCATTTACTTCCTTATTCTTCCTTATGCATGGAATGTCTCCCAAAGGCTCCATTCTCCCTCCCTCCCTCCCTCCCTCCCTCTCCCTCTCCCTCTCCCTCTCCCTCTCCCTCTCNAGACCAAGTCATAACCAGTAGGCAGCACTGGTTTGTTAAAAACAGATAATGCCAAACCAATCTTATTTCATTCTTCGATAAAGTGACTAAACTAGTAGACCAACAAAATGCTGTGGACATAGTATACTTAGATTTCAGTAAGGCATTTGATAAAATAAACCACAACCTACTCCTTGGTAAGCTAGAAAAAGGTGGAATAAACAACATCAGCACCAGATGGATCTGTAGCTGGCTGGCAAACTGTACTCAATGAGTAGTCCTCAATGGCAGTACATCCACATGGAGAGAAGTAAACAGTGGGGTGCCACAAGGTTCCGTCTTTGGCCCAGTACTCTTCAATAGCTTCATAAATGACTTAGATGAGGGAATTGAAGTGGAACTCATCAAATTCGCAGATGACACCAAACTGACAGGAACAGCCAACACCCCAGAAGACAAACTCAGGATCCAAAAAGATCTTGACAAACTTGAACAATGGGCCCTATCCAACAAAATGAGTTTCAGTGTGGAGAAAAGCAAAGTTTTATATTTAGGCAAGAAAAATTAAAGGTACAAGTACAGATTGGATGAGACCTGGTTTCAAAACAGTAACTGTGAGAGGGACCTTGGAGTCCTAGTGGATGATCACTTGACTATGAGCCAGCAGTATGCAGCAGCAACCAAAAAAGCTAATACAATCCTGAGTTGTATAAACAGAGGCACAGAATCAAGATCACATGAAGTACTAGTGCCGCTTTACAAAACCCTAGTAAGGCCACACCTGGAATACTGCAGCCAATTTTGGTCATCATATCACAAAAAAGATGTTGAGAGTTTGGAAAAAATTCAGAGAAGAGCAACTAAGATGATCAAAGGTGTGGAGACTACAACATACAAAGAACAGCTGCAGGACTTGGGTTTGGCTAGTCTAAAGAAAAGAAGAAATAGGGGAGACATGATAACAATATTCCAGTATCTGAGGGGCTGCCTCAGAAGAGGGGGTCAGATTGTTCACCAGAGCACTAGAGGGAAGGACAAGAAACAATGGTTGGAAACTGATCAAAGAGAGAAGCAACCTGGAATTAAGGAGAAACTTCCTGACAGTAAGAACAGTTAACCAGTGGAACAGCTTGCCTCCAGAAATTGTGGGCACTCCATCACTGGAGATATTTAAGAAAAGTCTAGACAGTCACCTTTCTGAGATGGTGTAGGTTCTCCTGCTTGAACAGGGGGCTGGACTAGAAGACCTCCAAAGTCCCTTCCAGCTCTATTCTATTCTATTCTATTCTATTCTATTCTATTCTATTCTATTCTACCCTACCCTACCCTACCCTACCCTACCCTACCCTACCCTACCCTACCCTACCCTACCCTACTCTACTCTACTCTATTCTATTCTATTCTATTCTATTCTAATACCTCACTAACTCTACAATAATTGTCAGTACATTTGCTGGGCTCTTCTACATCCTAGTACAATTTCTGGATGAATCTCCAGTTCAGCTCATTTTAGTCTTTGATTCCATTACTCATTTCTAACTTTAATCCTTTCCAGTTTTCCCCGCCACGTCTCATTTCTCCCTGCTTTACTTACTGTTCTGCAATGACGTTAAAGAGCTTACACCTGTTATGGGAGTAGGTGTTCCCTATCTCTTCCGTTCCCCTTATAATTATTTCTAGGCTTTCTGTCTATATCCACACCAAGCAGAGGCTCCTTAACTATAGACTTCTTACTGAATGTCTTGGCCTTCTTATATTAATATATTCTTTCCTATAAAGTTTGTGTCTGCCTCACCAGCAGTCTTAAGTTTGGATCTGCATTTACTTTCTTGTTCTTCCTTATGCGTGGAATGTCTCCCAAAGACTCCATTCTCCCTCTCCCTCCCTCCCTCCCTCCCTCTCTCTCTCTCTCTCTCTCTCTCTCTCTCTCTCTCTCTCTCTCTCTCTCTCTCTCTCTCCCATCATCTACCTCTTCTGTGAAACCTCTAGTTTATCACCCCAAAATGTACAGGCTAAAGAAAGTCATTGTGCGCTTATCACCAGTTCACACCTCCCTAAACATATTTTGAAAAACTAAAATCTCAGAAAATTGGTGCCTGGATTCAAGATAGTGGAAGTGAATTGTTAAGACAACATAAGCTTTTAACCTCCTTAATGGACACTTTTGGCTGCTGTATCTCGGAAATGTACAGTGTGAGGATTAAGTAGTAAATCTACATTCAGCTTGAATTTTCATGTTGAGTCTTTGTGTTGCTACCAATAGCTATATTGGTATATTGTTGCTATATTCACGTACGTTATATTATTAAAAGTCCAATTAAAAGAAAATCAAATAATGTCACTAGCTGCAATAGCAAAAATTATAGTCCCCATTTCTTTCTTTTCAGTGAAGGGCATTTACATCTGAATGACTTTTCAACTATGTGTATGTTTGTAATTAATGCAATTACAAACCAGGGATCTGCTCCCAAAATTCAAAAAGGAAAATAGGAAAACAAAAGATAAAAACATTATCAATTCTATGGTTTCAATTAAAACAGTGTTTTGTTTTCATGCAAGCAGTAAATTAGATAAATTACTTCACATCTGTTATCACAACAGAAAATGTGCATGCTGTAATAAGTCAGCATTTGCATGTATGCGTTCCTTTTTGCCCAGTTTCTAGAACTTTATAAGCTCAAGATCAATACCTTGATTTATTTGTCTTTAGTGTATAAATTCACTGGGTTTTTTTTTTAACTAACTTGATTTAGAGTGTCTTATATAATGAAGTCCAAAACTCAAAGCATTTGTCTATTTGTTTACCTCCTCTGCTTGAAAAACCGTGGGGAAATTGAAAAGGCTGT
This sequence comes from Protobothrops mucrosquamatus, assembly GCF_001527695.2. Lineage (NCBI taxonomy): Eukaryota > Metazoa > Chordata > Lepidosauria > Squamata > Viperidae > Protobothrops > Protobothrops mucrosquamatus. The sequence goes on from NW_015386804.1 coordinate 4,768, forward strand.
GTAGAAAGCATCTATCTGTCTGAGGGAGATGGTCATTTGAGAAATATAAAGTATAAATAAACAAACAAACAAACAGACTTTGGCTTTGGGCAGGAAACCCTACAAAGGCCTTTCCTCACAGACATATCAGCCAGCCTTATGTTTCCTCTTGTCTTGTCTTGAACATATTATAATAAAAATTCACTGCACTATACTCAGGGGTGCGATGACTCAGTGGTTAAAGATGCTGAGCTTGTCAGTTGGAAAGCGGACAGCCTGGGTTCAAGACTTGCCCCCATTCCTGTCCATCTAGCAGTTTGAAAGCATGCAAATGTGAGTAGATAAATAGGTATCACTTTGGTGGGAAGGTAACAGTGTTCTGTGTGCCTCGGTGTATCGTCATACTAGTCACATGACCACAGAAAGTTCTGGGAAAGGAAGCTGGGCTTGGTAATTATCTTCCTGACCTGCCACAGCATATATCTACGGCTATATTTCTATATGTCATAATATGGTGACCATAAGCTCTTCTAGTGTAATGGTCAAAGAACGCAAGTGCCTGTGTCACACGCAGTATTAAGAAGAAATGGACCAGAACTGGGCATCTTTGGATAACTCCAGTAAGCAATTTCCACTGGTAAAGCCTGGAGTTTTGTTGGAGATTTCAGGGCCAGAGGAATCCTCTCACTTTACCCACCTGCTGGGTTTCACACCTCTTATAATATTCCCGTAGAGAGACTATTTGGTTGAGAAATGACTGGTCTAGGACCGTAAGGGAAGGAACTCTACCAGGAACCCGACAAAGTGATTCTAAACTCGGGAACCCTTAAAAATAACTCCAACCCGACCAAACGGAAACGTAAAACCTGACTGAATAGTTCACATAAAACTCGTGAAACGATTTATCTTTACTACCCTTGACCATGATCCAGGAGATGATGAGAACTTATTATCCGCAGTATTACTAATGTGTCTCATTGATTGCACTGGATGTCTTCTAAGGATGGCTCCATTTGGAAGCAACGTACTGTAAATTATCTTTTTAAAAACTTTTCTAGAGTTTATCATTCTTGATAAACTCTAGAATGATACATACATTAAAATCAGAATCATACATACATAAAATCAGAATCTGCATACATAAAATCAACAAAAAGGGGAAAGGCCCAATATCAGTTATAATTTAATTTGGCTGCCATAGGTTGCAAGTAATTTTTAAAGAAAGAAAATGATCGAGTAACAACAGATCCCACCTTCCCCCACTTTGCCCCTATGCTCCCCACATGTCCTTAGGTTTTAATGTTTGATTTTAATTTATTTGTGTTTTAATGTATATATATATATATATATATATATATATATATATATATATATATATATATATATATATATATATATATATATATATATATATATATATATATATATATATATATATATATATATATATATATATATATATATATATATATATATATATATATATATATATATATAGATAGATAGATATATATAGATATATAGATATATATAGATATATAGATATATAGATATAGATATATAGATAGATAGATAGATAGATAGATAGATAGATAGATAGATAGATAGATAGATAGATAGATAGATAGATAGATAGATAGATAGATAGATAGATACAATTTTATGACTATAAGCCGCCCAGAGTTACCCTATGGTAAATGGATGGCCAATAAACTTTATAAGTAAATAAATGATTGAAGCAAATGCCTGTTGAGCAATGTCTCAAAGGCCAGAATAGCCTCAATGGATAGTTTGTTGATGGAGATGGGGAAATTCATTACCAAACAGCATGAAAGTGTAGGGATTCAGGCTTAGTCCATAATGTGGGTTTATTGCTTTATTCCAGTTTCAAAATTACATCATAACCTCTTTTAAAGAGAATAAAAAATGTATACATTGTACAATTGAAGTGGCTTCATTGTAAGCTGAAAATAAAGTGTGACAACTTGATTGAAAAGAATGGAGAAAAGAATAAACAGAAAGAGAATGAGATTTGAAAAATGATAATGTATTCTAGAAGTTTAGAAAACCTAAATAAAAGAATCATGGGTGACACTTCAAAGAAAGTAATGGCACAAAATTCAGTGTTGAAAGAGAAGAGAGTGAAGTGTTTTAATAATGAAGGAACTTGAAAATGTTAGATTTCAGTGAGGAGAGGGCACTGTACTTTATTTTTTAAATAGTCAGAGTCTATGAATCCATAGCCTAGAACTGCTAGAACTTTAGGGAGAGTCAAAAGACAAGAAAACATTGATGTAAAGGACAATTATGAAACCAAGACATATGAAAAATTATAACAACTTAGCCTTAAAAAAGCTAAATAACAAACATCTGATTAAAGAAGAAAACAAAAAGGCTAGCATAAATACAAATAGCAGGCGGGCAAAAAAATGAGAACAAAAACATCACTGTTTCTAACATAAAGAAATAGAAGAGGAAGTGGAAAACAGATCAGAATCTCAAAATGGGGAAAAAAATCAGCTAACAGATGGAACTGGAACCATGACTGTTCAGCAGCATGAACATACAAGCAGAGGAGGCACAATCTAAGGAACAAGCCAAAGCTGAGCACAGAAAAAAAATGATAAAAATGAGAGAAAGAAAAAAAGAATCACAAATGCTGTAGAATCTAAAGAAGAATTAGAAGAGAAAAATGTAGCATTAAAGGAAAGAATAGTGCTAGGAGAGCAAAATCATCCATCATCAATTCTATCACCACCACCACCACCACCACCACCATCATCATCATCATCATCATCATCATCATCATCATCAAGTATTCAGGATTTATGAACATTTAAAAAAAAATATAGACAAGGGCATCAAGGCAATCGGTATATCATTATAAAAAGGTTTCAAAATATTAGAAAAATCAAAAGTTTCTAATGTAAATTTAAGACATTTAGTGTAAATAGTAAATTTATAGTAGTATAAAGATAGTATAGTAGGCTATAATCCCTATTGTAAGCCTATTATCCATTGAGACCAAGAGATCACTCAACGTATTGTGGGAAGTCAGCCCCCAGAGAAGGAAATATTAAAAGGGCAGAAAAATATATTTCCTCAAAAGATCTCAAAGAGGCAGAAAAGCATGCCTAGTTTTTTCTTAATAGCCCCAAGTCTCCCTCCCCCAAGCAGAAACCAGCTCTGTAGAAATGCAGATGTAAATAATCCAGGAAGGTTGCAGGCCTCCAGCTAGAAGCTTAGGAAGGCAAAAAACACCTAAAATCTACATACCCCACCCAAACTCTAAGACAGGACGTAATAAGATTAACCCACAGATGCCAAAGGGTACACCCAGACTCAGGTCAGAATACATGACACAGGAAATACAAAGCCTCAAACAGGAACAGGAAACAACGTCAAGAGCCCCAGAGGGTATAAAAACCCACTCCCTACATGTGCGCTCTCTCTCTCTTTTCTTCCAGAGCCATCTTTCTGTCTGGCTCTCCTCTCCAATAAACTACAACCTTCTTTCTAAAGCAGTTGCCATGTTGTTTATTCCCAGCTTGGACTGAACCATGATGAAGACTTTTCCTTCAACAGTATATTTACATGTAATTGAAAATAGTTTTTACTGGTAGAGTGAAATCAAATCTCAAGCACTAACAGTACAACCCCCTTGTTTTCAGAAGCAAGTAAAGACAGTATTATTCCACCGACTCTTTGTTCCTAGCTATGCATGGGCACCATCTGATTAATGATAGGAATACAACTGTATCAACTGTATTTTATATTATGCAGTATTATTTATTGTCTTGTACTGTACATTACCCAGAATCTCTCACGATTTGGGTGGGATTGAAATTTGTTTTCCACATATGTACATTAAAAAAACAACCAATCTAAGTAAAAACAAAACACACTGTTGCAAGCTGAACTGCTTTCATGAATACAGGTCAGTATTTAGCTGCACAGAAGATACATTTTCATGAACAACAACATAAATAAGAAGTAGGGAACTAGTGTGATGGACTATAGCAAGGGTCTTCAAACTTGGCCCTTTTATGACTTGTGGACTTCAACACCCAGAACTCCTCAGCCAGACACGCTGGCTGAGGAATTCTGGGAGTTGAAGTCCACAAGTCATAAAAGGGCCAAGTTTGAAGACCCCTGGACTATAGTGTACCAGCAGTTTCCCAGGATGAAGGGAGCACATTCCAGAAAGCGGTGGATTAAGCAGTGTGGATTTCAACTTTAACAGCATGCTGGGAGTTGACAGGTTGGGGAAGGCATTCTGATCATCAGCATCCCCTAGCAGGGCTTTGCAGGGAAGACATGTACTTTCTCTTGTCCTTCTGACTCCTGAAGGAAGGAGATACGTTCCATTTCAGAACTCAGTAGCACAAAATATTACTTTCTACTTATGAGCCACTTGGCTTCTATTCTCTCTGGATAGCTACTTAAAATAGGACTACACATGTTAACATATTATGCTGAAAAGAAAAAGAGAACAACTATTTCAGTTTCTGTCAACACTAATTAGCACATGATTTACAGCCACCTGGCACCTTTTATCAGAAAATGTTATAAATATATCCACATTTTCTTTTTTAAAAATGAAAGACGATAAAGGCATATAGAAGTGGGAAAGAAGATGTGGCTTGATATTCTGTTTATTTCTTCCTGTTTGTGTGCAACACTGTTTATATTTTTGCTCTTTGTGAGAGATGCTAAAGGCAGGGTTTATTGGTGAAATGTTTTGGGATGCTTGTAATAATATGACCATCTTATCATTTTTGCATATCAGATATATAACTGACTTACTTCTGCATAACTCCCTCTTTCAGGCATAGATCCAACTCAACTAAAAGAAAAAGCAGAAATCTTGCATAATAGCCTAATGGTTCTTTTAAAAGCTGATATCTTGTTAATTGTGTATTGTTCTCCCTTTGCCAATTTAAATAATTATTGTGCATCATATGCACAATTGTTAACTGCACAACAGCTTGTTCAATGAGTCACTAATTTTCTCAGAAGCTGGGATTCCAAGAGTTTGAGATTCTGTTATTATATGCACGAAGAATTTTTGCAGCAGATTTTAGCTCTAGAACAGGGGTCCCCAACCCCCGGTCCGTGGACCAGTGCCGGGCCATGGCATCCCAGCAACCAGTCCACACAAACAAGCAAAGCCCCATCCATGAGATGCAGGCAGCACACAAAACCATGCAACCTCCAGTCCGCGGAAAACCCTCTCTCCATGGAACCAGACCCTGGTGCCCCAAAGGTCGGGGACCTCTGCTCTAGAATATGGCTAGAAAAGTCTTGATGACCACTAGATGGCAGGAAGGAGATACAGACGTTATAAAGATTTTACTGGTCATCTACAAGGCATCTAGACCAGGGGTCTCCAACCTTGGCTGGCTGAGGAATTCTTGGAGTTGAAGACCACAAGTCTTAAAGTTGCCAGGGTTCGGGACCCCTGATCTAGAGTTTTGCTGCCCATGTCTGAATGATCATACTGGGAACCAATATCTTGTAATGGTCTGTGATAATAACCTTGAAGAAAAGGAGGAAGAGGAGGAAGAGCCACATTCAAGTTAATAGAGAAAAGAAATGTCAGTTCAAAGCAGGAATTTGAGATGCTGTCTCAGACTTGACCTTCCCTAGTTCTCTAAAGGATAAAGGCAAAGGTGGAGAAGCACATTCAGAGCTGCAAGAATCTCTTACTGTAACTCTGTAATAAATGTTTTGGTATTCATGACCTGAGTCTGAGTGTGCTCTTTTGATATTGGTGGGAAAATCCTATTATGTCCCCAAAGGTCATGTCTTTTAGAGTTTGGGTGGGGTATGTAGATTTTAGGGGTCTTTGTCTTTCTAATTTCTTCAGTTTCTAGCTGGAAGGCTCAAATCTTTCTGAAAGTATTATTGAATTTGCATTTCTAAAAGCTGGCCTCTGCTGAGTTTCTTGCTTGGGGGAGAGGGGCTGAGGCTGGTTTCTATCTTTTTTTTTTTTAAAGATCTTCTCCATTATTCCTTTGGGGAAATATATTCTGCCATTTTAATATTCCCCCAAACATTTCTTTCTCTGGATACTTCCCACACCCTCTGACTGAGGTGTGTTACGAAGTCCTTATCAGGGGCTAACCGTTTCTTACTCTTTGGATAAAAGAATTAAAATTGACCATTGTACAGTGCAAGGGTGTCAGAAAGAGATGTAAGAAACCATTTTTATTTTATTTTTATAAATAACTCAAAGGTGGCTAACATGTCTAATACTATTCCCTCCTCCTATTGTCCTCGCAACAATAATCCCATGAGTTGGGTTGGACTGAGAGAGGGTGACCAGTCCAAGGTCACTCACTAGCTTTCATGGATAAGGTGGGACCTCAACTCGTGGTCTATTGCTTTCTAGCCTAATGCCTTAGCCCAGTGATGGCGAACCTTTTAGAGACCGAGTGCCCAAACTGCAACCCAAAACCCACTTATGCATCGTCGAGTGCCGGGTGGGTGTGGCCCATTGGGTGGGTGTGGCCCATTGGATGGCCGTGGCTACGGTGGTAACGGCAGACTGGGTGGGACTTAAAAAGTTCAATCAATCAATTCCAAATTTGCAAGACATTTTTTTTCCCCGCAAGAAGTTGAAATTGACTGATTGAACCTTTTTTTTTTAGGCGGAGGCCTAAAGTGAAAAAGTTTTATAAAACCCAGCTGAAGGCCTAGGACTGAGGCGACGGCACGCGTGCCCACAGAGAGGGCTCTGTGTGCCGCCTCTGGCACCCGTGCCATAGGTTCGCCACCACTGCCTTAGCCACTAGACCAGGGGTCTTCAAACTTGGCCCTTTTATGACTTGTGGACTTCAATTCCCAGAATTCCTCAGCCAGCGTGCCAACAGGTCTGCTGCCCTATTCTGGGATTAAATATTGTGGAGTTGTTGGTTCAAAAGGATCAGGTTCTGAGTAAAATAAGCATATATTTTACCCACAATGTACTTGTAGAGAATTATTAAGTTGCATAACCCTACAAAAAACTCCCAAGGCTAGGACTTCTAAAGAGGAAACAGAAGAGACAACTTGTTATTTGTACAAATGAGAGAAGATATATTAGCTGTTTCTGTCATTATGCATATAGGAAATTACTAAAATTATTTTATACAGCTTTAGAACAATAACTTTTCTGAAAGGCAGTTTCCTAATAACATTTATAAACTTGGCTAAATGTAGATTCCTCCTCTTCTAATTTGAACATTTAGCATTTCTAAAATTAGAGTTTATATAGAGAATGCAATGCAAACAAAGCAATTTCTGTGTTGCTTAAAATAAAGGGTTATTTGAACTGTTCTAGTTCAAAGCCAATGTTCCTGGTTAATAAAGACTTGCGATGTCAATGCCAGCACTTTTAAATAGCCCTTTTTGGTGTAGAAAATTTGGGGGTGGACTGAGTTTTGTTTTCTTTAGATCAAGTACATTTTAGGGAAGGCTATTTCCTGACAATCGATTTTAAAAACAAAACACTGAATGATTAAATCCATTCATAAAACTTCCTTATTTAAAACTTCCTCTCTGTGGTAGCTTAAACTAAAGCTGAAATACATTTGATTGCATTGAGCAAAAACTCTGTCTGCTAAGCCCTAAATAAATTGTATCTGGAAATGTTTTGTGTTCAATGAAATAGGATAGTGGAACATAGTAAAGATGGGTATTAAAAGACTGCTTTAGTATGAGTTCAATTGGACGTCATTTTCCAGCTTAATTCAAAGCCTAAAATGAAGTTAGCCCATTGAGTCCCCTGTAATCGTAGGTCACCAACTTTCAGTCTTTCTCCCTTTCTGGTTTGTGTTTTTAACACCTTGAAAAAAAGGCAAACACTCAGTAGGAGAACTTTTTGCAGCATCCTGGGAAAAAGGCACTAGTTTTGACTTTCACAGTATCATGGAGCTGTTAAAGAACAGGAAAACCTGGGTATTTTTCTCCAGCTTCACAGCTTTCTCAAGGTTTGCTGATTTGTGAATAAAACCTGTAAAGTACAATAAAAAGCCTAATTTTCAAAACATGGTACTAACTAGATTTGATTTTCTCTGATCTAGAACGCCAGGAGAGTTTCCACTGCAGCATCCAGAATTTCTAGCCAGTGGAGCTACTGAGTAAACTGATCAAATCTGGGCTACAAAAATTCATACAACCATTAGATGGTAGCAGACAGACAATTCTAAGATTTTGTTGACATTTATTTATTTATTTATTTATTTATTTA
>NW_015386804.1:13928-23254 GCF_001527695.2 Protobothrops mucrosquamatus
CCACAAAGCGAAGGTTGGAGACGGGGCGATAGTTAGCCAATACATCTGGATTCAGGGAAGGCTTCTTGAGGAGGGGCCTCACCACCGCCTCCTTTAGTGGTCATCCAGGTTTTTGCAGTCCAGTTTTAGCAGCCATCTTATAGGGAAAATGTCTATAGATTATGGATTCTAATTATCTAACTTACATGAGAAAAACATTATTTGCAGTTGCTCTTATTCAACAGTTGGAAGTCAGAAACCCATCGGCTGATGTTGGCCTTTGAAGTAGGCCAAGCCAGGAACAGGTGTGTGGAATTCTGCTTTATGGATAAAAGCTGTAGCACCCTTCTTCAGCTGGTGATTAAAACAAAGTTTTTTCAAACTTTGTGCACTGCACAATGCTAGCACTCCCTGTGGCATGAATGCTTAGGGTCATGACTCAGCTTCTGGTCTGCCACTTTGGTGTTGTTATATATGTTGTAAATATGGTGGACTGTATAGGTTAGAAGTAATTGCTTGGTAATTGCTACTAGTTTGGTTATGAATCTATTTTCTAATTCATGAGTACATTGATCAACAATGTTATAAAGTCTTCTGAATGCTCATTCATTTTCACACTTTCTTTCAAAATATGCAGTAACATTTTCATTATCTATTGTTATTTTGTGTGTGTCTGTGTGTATAAATTTACCAAAATACTTTATGGTTAATAGATTCAGATCTTACTTGGCTGCTTCAAAATGTTGTTAGAAACAATGCATTAAGTAACTTTCATTAATGCATTTATCACTATGGTTTTCTGCCCTAACATGTTATAAATGCATGTTTAAAATATCTTAGTACTTTCAATGCAATGAAATAACTAATAGTCTGATTGTGTAATCCAATAGTTTCAGTTTACAGATGATCAAACTGTTCAAAAGGGAAAGATATACTGATTAATTTGTGTCTAGAAATAATGTTTTCTTTGTCTGGATATACATCTATAATTGAATGTAAATGTCTGGTCCATTGTGAACTAATAGGTGTTTCAAAGAATTGGCTTTATCAATCTGAGAAATATACCCCTTATTAAAAATATACAACCTATGTGAAATCAAAATATTTCTTTACCTCAGATGCACCAGAATGGCATGCGTTGTAGACTGGCAATGTAGTAAGGAAACAAAATGCTTTAGTCTCAAGGTTTTTTGTTTGTTTATATGAAATCAAAGCTTGAATATTGGAAGTGCTTTTCATGCTAAATCCTCCATCATATAACAGTAATTATTTTGTCAAATTTTGTCAGTCAGTCAATGTTAACAAATTTTTAGATGTTACAGTTTGAGTACTTGGTGAGTGAAGCTCTAAAACAGTCAATTATTTTTCTGTCGGTTTCAGGTTTGCAAGACAAAAACCTGATGCAGCAATCAAAAGTATCTGGAGCTGTATTCTCTGACCTGCAGCTTCTAAATGTGTTAGACCAGGGGTCTTCAAACTTGGCCCTTTTATGACTTGTGGACTTCAACTCCCAAAATTCCTCAGCCAGCATGCCTGGCTGAGAAATTTTGGGAGTTGAAGTCCACAAGTCATAAAAGGGCCAAGTTTGAAGACCTCTGTGTTAGACCGTAATTTCCATAATTCCTTAGCCAATGTGAGCAGAGATTCGGTCCAATCTGAGAACTTGTAATTCAACACATCTTGAGATCCTAAGGCTGGAGAAGAATGAGTCATTCTAGTGACAGGAAAAAGTAGTCTTCCGTTGATGGAAAAATATTACAAAAAAGACGTAGATAAGTGCATGAAATATCTATGTATATCAAAGTGAAATAAAAGAGCGGCTTGGTGGCCTAGTGGTAAAGATGCTCACCTCCCACTTGGAAGGTTGAGAGTTCAGTCCTAAATTGTAGCAAATGTTTCTCTCCAAGAGTGCAAAAAAACCCCAAAAACTAAAACCCATCTGCTACAAACTCCGCATGGCATCAGGAAGGGCACCCGGCCAGTAAATGCTCAACTCCATGCAGTTGCCTCGACTCTACCTCAAATTAAGGGATCACAGGTTCATGAGAAGGGAGTTCATCAAAATGAAATAAAACACAGAAACACACTGGGAATTATAGATTATATAGCCAGTTTGTTCTAGGGATTAAGGCACCAGGATAGAAAGCAGAGGGCTGAAAGTCCTAGTCCTGCCTTAGCCATGAAAGCCAGGTGGGTGGCTTTGGGCCAGTCACTCTTTTTCAATCCAGCTGACTTCACAGGGTTGTGGGGAAAAGAGAAGGAGGAGGACGTTTATGTCGGATATGTTTGCCACCTTGACTTATTTGTAAAAACAATAAAGATGGGATATATACACATATACATATAGATACACACACACACACACTCATATATATATATACACACAAACAAACAAAGAAGAAAATAAATTATTCCGGTTTTATGCAGAATTCTGAACTAATCAAATCTATTCATTTTTTTCATTCAGTGAAAGAATAATGAAAGCCAGCTTCCAGAATTAAAAGTTCTTTCTTAAATATTTTCTTTAACACAGAGGTCCCATCCCCCAAGCCACTACCAGGTTGTGGCCTGTTTAGAATCGGGCTGCAGAAGCAGCGGCTGAGCACCGTTGAGCGTGCAAATCCACTTGGACACACAGTTCCATTTGTATGAGCGGTGTGCATGTGTGCCCTCCACTTGTGCAAATGGAACTGTGTGCGTGCTCGGCCACTGCTCATATGGAACCATCTCCTCTCCCCCTCGCCAGTCTACAAAACCAGAAAAGTTGGAGACCGCTGCTTTAACACCATTACATCTTATGTAACAGAGAAAGAGATACAAAGTATCTATTTCACTCTGAATCCCATTAGAATTCAAGAAAACTCTAGAATGTTGGCCTGTACAGCAATACCTCTGATTCACAGCTGGGTTCACATTGTATCCTAAGCCCTTGTGGGAAATGAGAACCAGTTTGGTCTAGTGGTTAAACATCAGGCTAGAAGCTGGGAGACTGTGAATTCTAGTGCCACCTTAAGCACAAAGCCAGCTGGGTGACTTTGGGCCAGTCACTTTCTCTCAGAATTAAGAAGGAGACAATAGCAAAATCTCACCAAGAAAACTGCAGGGACTTGTCCGGGAAGTCATCAATAGTCAAGACTGACTTGAAAGCACAACAACAGCAAATAAGATATGGGATTCTCTTCTGCTCCGTTGAGTTACAGGGATTAGAAGAGAAGAGGCAGATATGTAAACCCTGAACCACTAAAAATTAGACCAACCAATTGGGAAAATGTGGCCATCCTAGACCAAGCCAAGTCCAAAAATGCCAGGGAATTTCTAGAAGCCTGGCACTCTGACAAATCAGCCATCAGTAGACACATAGACATTAACATCTATAGACTTTGCAAAAGAGACTATCCACCCAGCCCAAAAAGGAACAAAAAGACCCAAGCACCTCTCCACCAGCAATCAGCAACCAGATCAGCATAGATTAACTTCAAGGTTAACAAAACTAACAATCAAGTAAACTGCCAAATATATATCCCAATCAAGAAACTGCCAAAGAAGCCAACAGCAAACAGACCAACTAAAGAATCTCTTAAGACTACCCCCACCAACAGTGAAAGAGCAAGTCACTAGACTAGAATATAAACTGAAAGTAAACTTCACTCCTTACTAGCACTGATGTTACCTAGCTTGGGTAATGAAACATCTGCAAGAAAACAAGCAAGCTCAGAGAGCACTACGGACCCCTCATGTCCTACTCTTTTGAGAAAGATCCAAAGCAAACATGATGGAGCTACCAACTAAGAGCATAATGGTAGAGATGATTGCTGTTCCCTTCAATATAAGAAGTGTTGTAAATGTAAGTTATGAGTTGTTGGGTAACATGATGCTATATGCATTGCTCGAGGCATTCTTGTAGTCATCCGATTTACTACTATAGGGAATGAAATATTGAATTTGGCAGTCATTTAGTCAGACCAGCACAACTCTTCTTAAGAAGTTCAACATCAGCTGATATATATTCCACTGTACCAGTAGCTAAATTTCTTTTAGTATAAACAGAGAATTAGTTACTGGGCATATTCAATATTGTATACGAAATATCACCATATCTATAGTTAAAGACACTATAAACTGTTTAGAACACATGCATTTTCTCTTATCTTCCTGTATAATTCTGTCCCAACAGAAATCATTATGAATATTAATATAATTTAACATTGCGATATATTGTAAATGATACTGACAAATGTTCCTCTTGGAAAGAAATATTGGAACTTGAAAACTGTTCAATGACATTTTAATAACTGGAGTACTCTAGAAAGCATAAATGTTATGGAAGACAATCTTTTTTCATTACAGGCCTCCATGCTATATTCTACAAGATACTATGATTTCAGGCTCAGATTAGGAAAGTAATTGATAATTTAATAAAATAATAATGTAATAATTTATGGGTATATTTATATTAACATGCATATTAAATATTATGAAAGGAGGAAAGTGAAGCATGTATATTTGAAGGTTTCTATAAACACATTTCCACATGTATCTAAAATTGGATTCTTTCCATGTGTTAGATTTGGATTTCCCATAATTTCTGTCTGTAGACAAACTTCAATTTCTGCAGATAGCGTAGTTTTGCAATGCTAATTGAAAGCTTATAGCAGGTGAAGTTCAGTCCAAATGAAGACACTACTGTGTACTAAGGAAAACTAGTTTAGTTATTTGAAACTTCATCATCCATATCTGTATGTGTATCTTATTAGAAGTATTATACATGTTTGTATTGCTGAAAATTCAAAACAAAGCAACAGGATGACATTTTACATTGTTTCTTACAAAACAAAAATACTCTAAAAATGGGTCATCCAAGAGAATTCCTCTACCATAGAGAATATCTCTACCAATTATCTAAGACTCTGTATAACATCATAAGCCAAAAAGTCTAGATAACAAATGGGTACTTTGGCCTGTGGCATGCATCTTAGAATTATTGTGTAATCTTAACCTGGAGTGACTATCTTTGTTTACAGAAATCAGAATTTGAAATCAAGGTTTGCCAAAAATATCAAATTCCAATGTTTGTAAATCCCACTTTAGATTTAGACATTTTATTTATCAAATTGACATAGCTGCCCATCTCACCAAAGGTGACTATGGATGGTGCATAATAATACTTTGACTAATTTGTAGTTTACTTGTTTCCTTGCTTATTTTAGCTCCAATCCCATCCTCATGGATTTAATTTCATGAGTTCAAGCTCAATGTATTTCAAAAAGGCTTAGCAAAGGTGGTTCAGTTCAATAAAGATTTGTGTGAGTCACCCCTTCCAACTTTCTTCCTGAAGCTAATTTAATTTTCCCATCTTTAAGTAAGTTAAGCAGTCTTCTTGCTTTCTGAGCCCTCTTTCAACTGCTAGAGGGGCTGGTAGAGGTTTCTGCATGGTTCCAGCCTATGTGCAAGCAAATTGTTTCATGTGGAGTAAGTAAATACAATATAAGCCATCACTGTGCAGAAGCCATCTTCTTAGAGCAGGGGTGTCAAACTTGCAACGTCACGTGACATGTCATGACGTATCATGACTTTTTTTCCATTGCCGGCAATGGGGTGGGCGCGGTTTTGGCATGATGCATCCGGCCCATGGGCCGGAAGTTTGACACCCCTGTCTTAGAGAGTGAGAATACAATAGGAACAGGAAAATGCATCACAGGAACAATAACGATGAATCATAGAGTAGCAATGTGATACAGGAAACAAATACAATAGAGATGAATGATAGAGCTGCATATAAGGTAAACATAACACCTGCAACACAAATCAGCTCCACATCTCAATTACCCAACTGTGTGATGTCCATGATGTCTGCTTCACACATTCCTAATCATTTTTGCTGAAAAAAGGAGTCCTTGTACTGGGCCATCACATTAGTGCTAAAAGCACTATAGTCGTTTTGGATAGTGAGATGGGCGGCATATAAATTTAATAAATAAAATATCTGGAATGCTGATGACCACTAAATGGCAATCACAAATTACTCAAAATTCTCCTTGCAACTAATGTAATTTTTCCTAGGATTTTTACAGCCTAGATGATGGTATCCCTAATAAAAAGTATTAGAGAAGTGAAAATATAACTGTTTATGGATGGAAACATTGCTTTTCATCAAAATGATTGAACCCTACACAGGAGTAAGTTACTATCTTTTCAACTGAGTTTCAATCCAACTTCTGGGCCAATTGTGGCCTGCTCATTTGGCTTAGTAAATTGTACGAATCCAGCCATCATGGTTTGTAAAATCCTGATTTATAAATAAATCCAGCTGCTTATTTAATAAGACATGGTTTGCTGAGAATGTTGTGTGAATAACATATAGTGCAGCTGGTGCAATTGCAGTCATATTTCCATGGAACCAGTTTGATGCAGTGATTAAGCTGCTGAATTAGAAACCAGGACACGGAGTTCTAGTCCTGCCTTAAGTCTGAAAGCCAACTGGGTGACTTTGAGCCAGACTCTCTGTCTCAACCTAACCTAGCTCACAGGGTTGTTGTGGGGGAAGAGGAGGCAGGAACAATTAGGTATACTTGATAGGTTGTACAAAAATAAACGTGGGATGTCAATCTATTAAATAAGTATTCCTGTGTTAATTGATGCTCCAGAACTGAAATTATTGGGTGCCAGGTGGCATATTTGACAGATAAATAAACATGCTCCTTTTAACAGTGGTCTAACCCAGTGTTTCTCAACCTTGACAATTTTAAGGCATGTGGACTTCAACTCCCAGAATTCCACAGCCAGCAATGCTGGCTGTGGAATTCTGGGAGTTGAAGTCCACATGCCTTAAAATTGTCAAGGTTGAGAAACACTGCACCCAGACATTCTAAAACAAAAAGAGGAAAATTAAAATATAGGAAAGATAAACACCAATGAATTATTTTGATATAACAGGACGCCTATTGCCACAACCGGTTCCTCAAAAGTGTTTGACAGATCGGCTTTGAAAATCCACTGTGTTACTTGGGTTACATTATCCTTAGTTGCTTCCTTCTCTTTGTCTTCCCTGTCCCCCCCTTCACCGTCCTCGCAACCTTCGCTCCCCAGGCTGTTGCACCAAGCCCGAGAAAAGGAAACCGCGTGCCGGCGCAAAAGGCGCCTCTCTGCGCAGCGATACCGAGCAACCTCCATCTTTGCAACGGGCAGCTATTCAGCCTCAGCCCCGTTGAAACAAGCACTTCAGTCAGCCATTTTAGCGAGGGGCGAATGCCCACCTGGAAGGGAGCAGCGGCCATTGGAGTTGAGGGCAGCTTGGCTTCGCATCCATTGACAGCTCAAAAGGCGGCTGTTTTCTTAAGGGCAAAGGTCGGTGAGAGGAGCTGACCGAGGCGGTTTGTTTTTTTCTTGCTTTCGAAACAGATGCGCCTGTCGGAGGAGCCAGCGTTACTTCCTCGCTGCCCATTTCGTGCACGCTCATTAAAAGCGTTTAAGTTGGAGGCATTGGGAGCAGCTGAAGAAATCCAGTTACCTGTGAGTAAATCTGGCTTTTACCAAGGTAGTGAGTGAGTGAGTGAATGAACGAGAGTGGTTTCCCTGCCTTTTCGTAACTCCGGGGGGGGGGGGAACGCTTTTCGCGGGTTGTTTAAATGCGGCTCTCGGAGGATGAGAAGGTTGTATTAACAGGGATTGGTTCCTGGACGATCAGGGTTCATAAAAGAGACATACCCAATTCGGGGAAGCGGGGGGAAAAAGAGAATTAAGAGGCTTCATATTTGCCTCTGGGACACTGATTGCCTTTTTCCAACCCTTACCTGCGTTGCTTACTGCTCAGGGAGAAGCAGAATTCTGGATCTTGTGGCATCTGTAGCAAAGTTCTCAGATCAAGCGTGGTTTTGTTTCTTAGCAAGCTAATTTCTGGTAGGTGTTTACGTTCGACTGTTTCTGCAAGTTTAGCTAGTCATCAAAAGGACGTACTGGTACTTGTGCTCCCTGCCTTGATGGCATATGATTTTGTATGCAATACAGTTTTGATGAGCTGTTGGTTATTTAATTGCTCAGCAGAAGCTGGCTGTCGGTGCTAAAATCAATTTTCATTGGCAGAATTCAGTTGGGAGGAGATTTTCATTCCGAGATATGTGATGGTTCCTTAGTAATGTGATTTCTCTGGACATCTTACTGGTCAGCTGCTGCACAAGAAACAGGTAGCATACTTGAAGCGTTTTTATTATGGTTGGTTGCACAGTCATTCAGATGTTCAGATTGGATGTGGCATTTTTAATCCACCCATCGAATCCTTCCCAAAGACCTGGGATGGGCAGAAGTTGTTGTAATGGTATGGTGCCAGGATGTAAGCGGTTCCAAGTAAAGCTGCCTTTGTCAATTAACTGATGGAGATTTTGTCAATGCTGATGGGGTTCAAGTGGTGCTCCAGATGTTTTGGGATTGCACCCAAGGCCCTATTATTGTTGTTAATACTTTTGCAATAGGAAGCTTCAACTTCTATTTCCAGATCTTATTATTATTATTACTTAAACTTATATGCTGCCTGACTCTAAATGACATTAAGTGGCTTACAAATTTACAATAAAAACAATGAAACATAAACAATAAAGATAAAAAATGGCAAATGCAGTGAAGTAAGGATTCTCATTCTCTTTTGCCAAAGCACTGAGTGAAGAGCCAGGTTTTCACACCTCTTCTAAGAAATAATTAGTAACATGTTCCTTGCAGACAGTACTAAATAATGCAAATATTGTTAAAAATGTTAGTTTGCTAGGCTTCTTAATGAAATGCCCAAAAAACAAGTTCAAACTATTAAAGAAATGTGAGGTAAATAATTGACTGGTTTAAAGTGCAAATAGAGTAAGACATAATTACTCTTTGCTTTCTTGTGAGAGTTAGCTATTCAAAAAGGAATTATCTTTAAAAAACAAATCTGTATGTCTCACCCTATCTCAAATGAACACCTTCCCAATGGTGATTCTCATCTGTATTCTTCAGGTTCTGTCCTGTGTCACAATTTGGTACAAGAAGGCTTCCATTTTTAAGCCTGTCATTCTAACTATTATGTCCGTGACTAGCTCTCCAATAGATCTAAAGATGCTTTGTAAAGATACACACTTAGAATTTTTTTTTTTTTTTTACAGCTGTAGCATTATTATTATCCTTCTTTTTTTTTTCAATATAAAATTTTATTGTTTTTATCATAAAAGAAGAAATACATCACAGGTATTACACAATGATTTATCCCATCCCCCCACCCCCCGGACTTCCCAAACCAAACCTAGGCTAACATTCAAATACAAGTAAACAAATATTAATATCTCTAACTCCAAACTCTAAACTTAAACAATCCATCTCCTCCGTGT